>NW_026927736.1:0-31149 GCF_032062105.1 Saccostrea cuccullata
GTATTCCTCCTAATTGTGTTTGCTTAGAGAATGATATTCCACTTGTTTTTAGAAATCAAACCATCCAACAATCAGGTTCCAATACTCTTTATTAGAAAAATTAATTTTCCCTTCATTTCAACTTTTAGCTTGTATAAGTTGTGCAAATCATATTTGCCAATAAAAGAGGAGGAAATTTTTACCCCCCCCCCCAAAAAAAAAATTACGTTAAATCAAAACACAAAAAAAAAGAATAAATGAAAAGCAAAAATATAAATAAAACTCTATACCTTTCAATAATACTGAAAAAGGCCCTAGATAAAATATTGAAATGAAGTTAAGCCTTCACACAAGTTCTATCATTATATCATTATTTACTTCTCCATGATTAAAGCATACTTTAAATATTGGTGGGGGTATACTTAAAAGTATTGTGGCAAAGTAACAGCTGAAAATTAGTAGAATAGTAGATTATTTTAAGCTTATTTTTAGTCCTTTCTTATAGAAAAATAAAGGTAGGGTAGTTTTTTTGTTGCATTTGTTGATAATCGACTTCCTCCTAAATAAGTAAGGGGGTGGGGTGGGTATAACACCAAAAAATATGGTCTGTAAAGCTATGGGTTAGTCTAAAATACACATTCTAATGCAAAAACTATACATGTAGACATAACCTTTTGATTTAGCACACAGTATTCATTACATTTCTTAATTCTTGTTTTACTCCACCCTTTTACCCAGCTCTGAGTATATTTTTCAGAGAATATGAAAATCAAAACAAACATTTTCAATTTTGTAACGTCTTCTTTATGCTGTATCATAATATGAAAAGTTAACTGAAGACCATTTCTTTTTATGTCCCTGTAATCGAAGATTCGGGAGCATATAGTTTTATTGTGTCCATCTGTATGTCTGTCTGTCTATCTGGCGGTCTATTTGTCCGCAAAAACTTTAACCTTGACCATATCTTTTCTATTGTAGCTATGCCTTCCATATTCAATATGTGTACATTCTTGTGACAAGACCTTACTTTGGGTACTACCAAATTTGACCTTTACATTTTAGTTTGTCCCATTTTACACAAAAATGCCAAGTTTTTAATTTACTTTGGCTATAACTTTTAAACGGTAGATACTAGTACTCTCATAGTTCACAAATGTAATGCTTGTTACATTAAACCTTTCTTAAGAAACCATCAACTTTGACCCTTTGACCTTTGAGTTTGACCTACCTTTCAAACACTTATCTTTAGCCATTAATTTTGAACAAGTGGTGCTAGGGCTTTCCTATTTTGCAACTGTATTTCTTGTGAGAAGACCCTACTTTGGGTACCATTATATTTAATTGCATTTAAGAAAAGTATAATCTTCGCTATGTTGCCATACAGGGGCATAGCTGTTTCACAAACACATCTTTTTATATATAAGAGGAGCTGCGGATAACAGATGGATATCCCAAAGCGTAACAGACGGACGGAAGGACATCCCGATCACTATACACCCTCCCGCTTTTGAAGCGGAGGACATAATAATACATGATACTGCAGATTTTTTCTGACAGTACGATGATTTCCACCATCGAAAAACAATATTTACCTAACCCTTTAGGCTCGATAAATCTTTACTCCTTTAGATTCTGAATTATCGCATTGACCTTAAAATATAGCTATAATCGTATGTTTTGAGATCAACATATCATCAATTTATTCTAAATAAGCTCAGGTGAGCATTTTGGCCAATATGCGTCTTTATCTAATTTTTTTTGCCACCTAAAAATTTCAGATTTAATCCACAGGGAGTCATTTTTCTACGGGGGTCATTTTTCTTCACGTGGGTTCTGCAAATTTTTAGGGTGGTGACACTTTTTCTACGGGCAAAAGGGTCATTTTTCTATGTCGAATAATGACCGGGGGTCATTTTTCGCTGTCGAAAAATGACCTCCGGTCATTATTCGATGGGGGTCATTATTCGTCTTTACACCGGCTCAAAACGGCGCAATTGGTTTCCTTCAGTTTTGGGGTGAATGTATTGATTATGATAGTCTACTGTATTGACAACGGTTTTGTTGTAGTAAGGTGGCGATTAAACAAGGGGCAGGACGAATAACTCGATCGTAACGTGACTATGTTTCGCGTTAACGTCATCGTCACGGTTGGATGGAAACCATTTCAGGCCCTCTCCGACAACGGAAATCACATTCTATGGGGAAAAATTACAAGACACTGCTCAGTACCCCCCTGTTGCCTTTGTCCTGTCTTTTGCAATTCAAAAATCAGACCCCATGAGACTTTCGTAAACTGTACCACGATTGCAAGAAATTCATATCGTCTGTAAATATTGATAAAAAAAATTAAGGTGTATACCTCAGGTGTATCAAATGGAACAACAAGATTCACTGACAAACTCGTCATCATCAATTTGCACATGTTTTGGGCTTTTTAGCGTTTTCCCTTCAGGACGTCATACAGTTTCCGGTTAAGTAGTTTTGAACACTGATTTTGGTGCATAGTAACTAAAATTCTCATCTTAACCATTTTCGTAATTTTCGGTCGTGCGATCAAAAAAAAATCGAATATTATGCTACCCTGGGTTTCTTTTTCCTTTCAGTATATTATGGAGATAAACATGCATTCTTTTAAATTCAGCATATCTGAAAAATTATTAGAATTGTCAATATCAGTATATGATAACAAATGTCTGAATCTGATAAAAAATTTTGATGAATATTTTAATTTCATCTTGTTTTTTTCCAGGGCTGTTTTCAAAGACTTAAGAGTCTAAATGACGTTTCCATTGATGTTTTTCATACTCAAGTACTGTGTACTTTTGTGTTTCTTTTGGGGATAATAAAGGTAATTTTTTAATTTAATTTTTAGTTCAATGGATATAAATAAAATATCATTTTTGATCACCTAGTAATCGGCGTCAATCCATTTGTCTAGATTTTTAGCTCTCCGTAGCCGAAGGCTCAAGTGAGCTTTTCTGATCACATTTTGTCCGCCGTCTTTCTGTCCGGACGTCTGTCTAGCTGTCCGTTCGTTCGCCTGTAAACATTTCAAATTTTCGACTTCATCTCAAGAACCACTGGGCCAATTTTAACCAAACAAAGCATCTTTGGGTGAAGAGGAATTTAAATTGTAAAAATGAAGGACCAAGTCCCCTTACAAGGTGAGATAAGCAAGAAAAGACAAAAAATAGGGTGGGGTCATTAAAAAATCAATCTTCTTCAATTAGTATTGTAAAATCTAATTTTAAAAAATCATGACCTCCGGGGGTAGGGCGGGACCACAATAGGCCGAATCCAAAGTTTTACATAGAAATATATAGAAAAATTCTTTAAAAATCTTCTCAAGAACCACTGGGCCAGGAAAGCTGAAGCTTATTTTGAAGCATCCTTAGTTAGTGTAAAATCTAAATTATTAAAATCATGACTCCCTGGGGTAGGGCTGAACCTCAATAGGGAATCAAAGTTTAACATAGAAATATAAAGGAAAATTTTTTAAAAATCTTCTTCTCAAGAACCATTGGACCAGAGAAGCTGAAACTTTTATGGAAGCATCCAGGGGTAGTGTGGATTTTAAATTGTTAAAATCATGACCCCCAGGGTTTGAACAGGGCCACAACAGGGAATCCAAGTTTAACACAGAAATACATGTACTAGTATAATGGAAAAATCTTTAAAAATCTTCAAGAACCACTGGGCCAGTGAAGGTGAAATTGTTATGGAAGCATCCTGGGATAGCGTAAATTATCAGCTGTTTAAATCATGACATCCCGGGGGTAGGGTGGTGCCACAATAGGGAATCCATTTTTACTTAGAAATATAAATGAAAAATCTTTTAAAATCTTCTCAAGAACCACTGGGTCTGGAAAGCTGAAACTATGTGGAAGCATCCTGGGGTAGTGTAATTCTAAAGTATTAAAATCATGACAGGGGAGGGGAGTAGTGGGCAACAATATGTATAAAAATAGGGGAAATCTGGTAAAGAACCGCATCACCCCGGTTACTCAGGCGAGCGATGTGGCCCATGGGCCTCTTGTTTATCCGTCTATCTGTAATCTTTTTAAGTTTTGAACTTTTGAAAGTAACTTAAGCTTATGTGTGATGACAAATATTGGCAGCTTAACTAGTAAGAACACTTTTGTAAACGCTCCCTCAGATAAAGTTCCACAGGATAAGTTCTAATTCATAATATTCAGAGTTTTTTCATCCCAAAGAAGAGGTAGCCACAGTAGTAAATCAACGTTTTATACATAAATGAATATGATCAAATATTTCCATTTCTAAATTTTTTCTCTATAATAACCCTTTGAAAGTGAGCGGAGTTGATTTCCTGATAATTCTGCCGGAATGTAAATTAGGCAGGTCGATAGGTCAGCAGCTAAGGAGGCCTAATACGCATGCAAATCTCGTGCGCATCTGTCTCTGTGTCTGACGCTAAGGAGGCCAAATATGCATGTAAATCTCGTGCGGCTGCCTTTGTGTTTGACGTCAGTGTGCGAGGACTATTGAAATTGGCATAGAAGTCCTCGTGTAATTTAAATCGATTAGTCTACATCTTAATGTCTAAATCTACAATTTTATTTCACAATGAAAGGAAAATATAAGGAATCACTGTCTAATTAGTATAGTATGCCAGGGACATCAACAATAGTGGAAAAAATGGAATAATTTATGCTTAACGGGCTTCGCCCGTTATGCAAATTATCCCATGTTTTCCACTGTCGCTGATGCCCTGGCATACTCTCGAAACTAGACAGTGATTCCTTAATTAAATTCCTGTCTGCAGAATAAATCGTGCATTTTTATAACGGCATTCTGGAGTAATATACGGGTATGTCTTTTTTTAATACTTCCTTTTGGGGATAAATCTAATTAAATATTTGGATACATAGTATCCTTTGAAACAAGAGAGCAAAAATACTATAATTACTATGCGATTGACATCTGAAATCACCTTAAACCTACATGAGATGTATTTCTAAATGAGTAATTAAAAACTGGTGCAGCCGTTTTGGAGTTTATTTGCAAAATATAAGTATAGATGCCTATTGTTAGCTTTCACCAAATCACAATTAAATTTTAGAAATAAATTCCACAACCTTGTGGATTAACTCTCATACATTAGTGTGCTTAATTAAAGATAACTATAGATAGACAGTTATTCAACTTGTCTTTTTCAAAATATTTTGTATTTTGTTTTAGGTTCTGGACCTTTTCTTTGCTTGTATTTCCTGTTATGGCATGGTCAGGTATTATTTATACAAAATACGACACTGGTGCGCATTATGCAGACATAGGGCTACATGTATCGAAGATACCCAAATGAACGAAAATACCAAAATGACCGAAAATACAAAAATGGCACAAAATACCCAGACAACCCAAAATACCCAAATAGCACAAAATACCCAGAGGACCAAAAATACCAAAATGGCAATGCCAGACAATACAGTGGATAACTCGGACGTGTAAAAGATAATTTTTAGTTGTCATTTGTCCATTTGTTGTCAAGTTGTGGCTCTTCTTCAGAACACAAAAATTAAATGCCCTTATTAATCAAAGGAGAAAAATATAAATTAGGTCCACATCTGAAGTAATTTAAAATTTGAACGGCTAATGAATACAACAAAACATTTTGGAAGTTAAAAAGCAGATAAAACAAGACCTTGATGAACCAATGAAAATGGATTTACATGTAAATGAGGATATATAAAATTAATTATACAGTGTTAAGATTCCTACTTTAAAAAAAAATATTTATTTGATATTTTTAGAGAATTGAGAATAATCTTAACAATTTAAGCTATTGAAAAAAGAATGAAATAAAAGCGTCTTATCAAAAGAAATACGATTTGCTTATAATGATATTTCAACCCTTCCTTTTTCTGAAAAAGAGCATATTGATTATTTAGTTTTGTTCGTGGCATTAATTATGTTTGCTTTTTTAAAAAATTAGGTTTTAACCATGACTTTGATTCTATTTTTTACAATGGCTGCAGTGTAATTATTGAAAAACAAATCATGCAGAATCCTTTGTGTTACGTGCCTGATCGTTCGTGTAAAGTGAAAGATCGTGTGGATCGGGTTCAGTCGTTGGAGGATTTCATCGTGAATGGTTCTGAGACATTAGAACTGCAAAATATTGTTTTGTGAGTTTTTGTCAGAACGTATATTAAATGTGCGTTTATATTTTATTATACCTCTGTTGATATTACTCGAATTTGAATGGCTTTTAGGACTGCTTAAAACTCAATAATGACTCCAAAAATACTTTTTACAGTGATAATGACATAGGTAGCATAAAAACCTGAACATTATGATCATTGACCTTTAAGTAATGATCTGTTAATCATAATTCTTGTTTATGAAGAAGGTAATACATAAAATCATAATTATTCGAGAAAAATAGCATATATATATATATATATATATATATATATATATATATATATATATATATATATATATATATATATATATATATATATAGAGTGTTGCTATTCTATTTAAATTTAACATGCATTTAAGCATTATTAATTATATTTTTTATATGTAAATTTTCTCAGATAAATTTCAAAGTAAGGCAAGTGCATTTTAACAATATTATTTCGATGGACCTTAAACCAAAAATTCAACAGGGTTTGTTTTATAATTTTATTGAGTGCAAACATTGTGATTTTTTTCTTTATAGTTTTAAATAAAACATTTTTTTTCTTAACCATGCAAAGTATCATATCTGTCACTTTCTTTTATTTACCCAGTTTTCAAGATTTGTATAATGTTTTAAAATAAAAACATAGTTTTCCATTTGTTAGTTTGATTTCTTGTTTTATATGGTAGCCCTGGAACTTTGGCATTCAAGCATCTACTGAAACATGAAACCTCAGTGTATCACCCAATGGGCTAACTTACAGAAATGGACAATCCAAAACAAAATCTATCATTTACTACTTTTCATTCCTCTGCCACCTCTTCATAATAAAAAAAAAATGTTGTTATCTTTTTTGATATTAAAAAATTAGATGTACTGTGAGCACTGAGCTCACTAAATGATAACCCTTGCCTCCCATATTGTTTTAATGACAAAGTCCATGTTTTGCTCCGAGAGACCCGAAAGAAGTGTCGTTAGATCAAAAAGTAAAGTAAAAGGTGCTCAATAACATTATGTTATAAAAAATCTGTGAAATTATCATAAAATTTTATTCATTGGTATAGAAAGAGTTGCGGATAAGAGATGAGTACCCCAAAGCGTAACAGATGGACTGACGGACAGACAGACCGAATCTAATATCCCCCATTTTCAGCGGGAGACCAAGAAAAATTAACTGGAAAATAAGAATAACAGTAGGGATTTTATCGAGTTTAGGAATTAAGTATAGGTAAGGTAGATTGTATTCACATTTAGAAATTCAACAGCGTGTAAAATTAATATTTTCAGTTTGTTGAATAAGAACCTTCTTACATACAGTAAATTTATTTTTTTACTTACGAATTCACTAAAATATGTCGAGTTGACATATTGGTTGAAGGTAAAGCTGAAAACGCATAAAATGTAGAGGATATATATGTATATGTATCTACGTGTAGACAATGTTTCTCCCCATCATATAATTTTTACAAGATTAAAGATCAACACAGTTTCATATGTATAAACATTTATCTTATCAATGTGTAAGGTTTCATTCCATCTGATTAAATGCAACTTATGTTAGCCAAGTTTTAAAGCAACATGTTTCCTTGCCACTAAGCACGGGTAAAACAGTCGAGAAAGTTTCTTAAACTTACTTTTGCCTTTTCATTTTATAGCATCCTTGTAGCGACTTCCCCATTCATAAAACGAATTTATATCACTTGACACTTAAGTATTTGATATCTTCAAAGCGAAACTATATTTTACATAATCTTTAAGTATTTGAGGTAATAAAACGATATCAAATTTTAAAATATTTTAAAAATATTTTTAATTTTATTTCGTTTAAGCATCATTTATTTGAGATATGGCTTTAACATTATAAAGTGCACAATAATTAAGTCAAAATCAGCAAGCATCGAGCATTGAATGGAAAGTCAAAATTTTATTTTTTCAAAAGCTTTTGGTATATGAAAGATTTTGTCTTACCTAATGCTAAAACACAATTAAATTTTTTTTCGAACGTACGAAGGGACTGGTATCCAAGGAAATTCATTTCCTTAGCAACAGGCTCATAAATCCTTATGAAAATCAATGATTTTTAGACATTTTTCTACGAATATTTTTTCTGAACGTGATAAGATAAGGTATTTTGGTTACTTTATTTGTTAAAAGATGGAATTACTTAATTCTCCAAAAATAGGAAAAACAAAATTTCTGTAGTGATATTGTTGCCATGATAACGGGAAAAACACATAGCGTCAATGCTTATTAATTTTGAAAAAAAGTTACATATGTTTATCACTTTATTCACAAAATCTACAACCACTGCTGGAAAAATGAATGATATGATCTTGTTAGGGGTTATCTATATGCCATATCTATACAATAAAATTTGCAGGCAACTTTAGCAGAAAAAAGTTACAAATGGTTAAAATGTGTGAAAATCTGGCATTTATAAGCTTTTTTTGAAGGGGGTCGGGGTATTCTGAATACATGTTCAGTGCCCATTATATTGGCCATATTGGTTCTGATCAAAGCATACTCATAACTTTACTATTGTTAATGAATAAATGCACAATCAATTTCAAAAGGAATTTTATATTCCTCACAAAGGAAACTTGGAAAGGGGGGGGGGGGGTAGGAATCACCTTGTTCACCGATCCATATGTTTGTTAAATTTTGACTTGTCCATAACATTTAAATGAAGTGCCACTGAAAGTTCATACTTGATATTAAGATTGCTTGCGATCGAGAGATGTGTCTAATACTTGACTCAAGGTCATTTGAACAAGTTCAAGGTCATTGGTAGAAGAAAAGTGCAACCTTTGCCCATTCTGTAACATTCTAATGAAAAGACTTGATTTCATCTTGGGAATTATTTTTAAGCTGTAGGTTTGTCATTACCTTGACCAAAATTCATTTGAACATGTTTGGCCTTGACTCAAGGACATAGCTTTTTCAAGGTCACTGCAGTAAAAGTGTACTATATATATGTTTGGCACATTTACATATTTAACTTCAAATGAATGGAAATTGGAAGTTTGTGCTAAACACAACGGTTTTACTACCTATGACTTGAGTATTTGTCATAGACAAATTGTGGTATGCATATCTGCACTAGCAAAATTTTAAAAGGTTTCAAATTAGTATTTAGACCTTTTTAGTAATAAAAAACATTTAATGCAATAACAGGAAGGTTGTATCATTTTATTAGCTTGCTCACAATAATTCTTGTTTATGAAAGAGAGTCACTATGACAGCTCACATAATTATATTAAAAGTAAAACCATGTCAATCAGGCATATAGCATCAGGTTTGGGTTGGGTAGGGGGATGACATCTCCAACCCAACTTTTTTCTCAACGTACCCTAATATTTAACCACCCCCTCCTCCCTAGTTTGTCCTTCCGTCCGTCCGTCTTTCTGTCTGTCTGGAACGCTGTCGTTTCCACACGATATCTCGAGAACCCTCTGAGCTTTTGCAATGAAATTTAGCATAGCAGCAGTTACTCTCAATGCATGGACTAAAGAAGAACCCTATTAATTAATGGTCAAAAAGTCAAAGGTCAAGGTCATACATAAACAAATTCTGTCTAACACTTTCCTCTCCACACAGTATCTCTAGAACCATTTGAGCTATTGCAATGAAATTTTACATAGCAACTCCCCGTGGCCTTATGAAGACCCTTATTGATTTTGAGGTCAAAAGGTCAAAGTTAAAGTTTGAAAATTTATACATTCTCTCTGTGTGTAACACTATCATTTCCGGGCGATATTTCAAGAAGATTTTGAACTTATGCAATGTATTTTATTCCAAAACTCCCTAGGACCTCTCTCAAAGTGTCCCGCCCCGTTTGTTTTATTTGTATTTATAGTATTACATGTTGCTATTTTTAGCACAGGGACATGAGGAGAGTTATTGCGTATAAAACAGATTTTCGGCAGAATTTATATTCCTATCACATCTACCAGAACTGTTTAATAAAAGTTGAAATAGACACCATGTTTTGTGTAAATTTTTGACGATATCAAACGTGAATATATACATGTATCTGACTTCATATTTGCATATAATTATCGAAAATGTACAGGAGTTCCGTGGCGCAGTGGTAAGTCTCCCGCTTCACTTGAGAGAGGTCACGGGCTCGATTGTCGGACGATCATTTTATTCTTTTCCGAAATTCTTTTTTTTTTACTAAATGATAGTATTCAGCATGTGAAATGAAAAAAAATATGAGGTCTAGCTTGTACAAACTCATAAAATAATCATTACGTTGTGATAAATAATCCACATAAAATGAATCTTCTACACATAATCAAATCATTATATCAATATTGACATATTTTATTTGCTTCAGTTTACATGTATACATTTAAAAATTCTACAAATTCAATAAGGGGGATCTGACCCCCACCCCCCACCCCCACCTCAACTGCGCATGGTTTACTTTTTCCCTAAGCGGTAGACACAAATTCTCTTAGCTTGTTAAAAAAATGCTGACAGGCAAACAAAGAATGTTACTTTTGGATTGAACATTTTTATTTGATCCACTTTCATGAATACACTGTACAATTTATGGATCTATTTTCTGGATCCCTGAGTCTCCGGTAACACTATCCACTCACTTCGAGCATCAATAGTCTGTACTGTAATGATGTATTCTCATAATGATAATCTGAAAAAGTGATAAAATCTAAATGTAATAATATTATACAGCTTTGCCTTCAGATACTTACTAAGAACCATTTCTAGTTGAGCTTGAGCAATGATGATGAAAGCAAAGCATGCTTATTGGAATCAATTAAAGTCCAAGAGATCTCAATGGTTTAGTTTATCATTTTATTTTAAAAAGTTAACGTTTTTACTAAATGTATTATTTACACGTTTTTCCAGTCTAATTCTATATCAGCTCATCCGATTCTGTTTCTGCTTCTTTCCGAGTTTGGCTTCAAAGTGGCGAATTTCATTCTAAAAACAGAAGTATACAACACAAAGTTGAGACGGTATTGATTTTAGATATTATTTAAATTTATAAACTTGTAATAAAAAGGTCAATTGGTTCTAGGTTTTGTCAAAACTCTAAATTGTGGTTTCCGTTTCTTCCCAATACCCCCCCCCCCCCCAATGAAAAAATAGAGTCAAAATTTTATGTGCTGTAATTCTAATGATGCTTATTATTTGAACCTAGTTGATTTAACCTTTTTCTTTTTTTAAGACGTCATAACAAAAGTCATTCCATTTTACAAATATTTCATAAAAGTGTTGATTTTCATAAATTCATAATTTTTTTATGTAAAAAGCAGGTATTATCTTAAATGGTAAATAAAGATATCTATTACTATATATAGATTTTTTTTTTAACCCGACCATCACTCAAGTTATAATCATTATAGCTGGTGAGTGACTTGGTAACACATGCTGTGAATACAACAAATCAAAATTAAACTAAATTCAAATTAAACTTTATAATTTGGGATACAGTTATGTAACTGATCATGACCAACTTTTTCACGTTCAGCCCGCAGAAACAATCTAAGTTTGGGAATTTAATTTCATTTTATCATATTATAGTTTAATATCGGCAATATTATCGGGGAGGGGGGGCATACCCCCTCCTCTTGGTTCCTCGGGACATGCATAATCTTTTTTTTTTGTTATAAAAAACTAAAGTAATGCTAACATATAACATAATCAATCAGAATTAAATTGAAATGTGCAAAAAACACTTGACAAATGTTACATATTTTCCTGCATGGTTAATTTTTGTTATACATTCTTTAAAAACTGTTGTTATGGTAAATTGTAAAAAAAAATTCAGTCACTAACCGTAATTAAGACTCACGAAAACGCCAAAACTGAGGCTCAGACTGTTCCAAGTTTGTATTTTCTTCTAGTCTTCTGCACACTGTTATTGAAAAACAATGTAAGCAAACTACCGTTTATTCCTCCTATGTTAGAGAGCTATACCAAAGGGAGGTAATTTGAAGCAAAAGTTACAGAAAATTATGGATTTAAATCAGTTATCATACATAAATGCTTTAGTTGCCTGCAGATTTTTTTCTTGATTCTTATAGAAGAAATACTGCTTAATAAATATTTTATGTTGATGAGCTTTAATGTGGTTGTAGATTTCTTTTAAAGTACTTCAAATTTGCTGTTTTTTAAAGCAAAATAAACCTCCAAAAACTAGTTATATTTATCAAAAGGTAGAGAGAATTTAAAAAATCAACAGCTGCTAAAATAGAGTATATTTATATAAATAAAATAATTATTTAAAAAGCTCTTTTTAATGACTAGTAATAAAAAAGTATTTGTTTAACCATAAATTCAAGTGTCATGATAAAGTACAAAACCCGCTATCTGAAAGGCGCGTGGTTTCCATAGCAACAATGCGAAAAATTATTTTTTGCTTGCTTTTTTCTATCATTCCCCTTGTTCTGAAAATTTATATATGAGTTTTATCCAAATCTGTGTCTATGCCACTTTCCACATTTTTTAACTGAATGCTCGATGCTTGCTGATTTTGACTCTTAAATATCTAAATTTTGACCCTGTCCGTGACACCGTTTTTTTTTTTTTGGAGCAAGGACGTACAAACGGACACACCGATCACTATA
Organism: Saccostrea cuccullata; assembly: GCF_032062105.1. Classification (NCBI taxonomy): domain Eukaryota; kingdom Metazoa; phylum Mollusca; class Bivalvia; order Ostreida; family Ostreidae; genus Saccostrea; species Saccostrea cuccullata. Next base: position 12,730 of record NW_026927736.1, read on the forward strand.
CACTCGCACACTTGAAAAGCGGGATGGTATATACACTGTAGTGATCAGGATGTCCGTCTGCCTGTACGTCCGTCTGTTACGCTTTGGGGAACTCATCATTTAGCCCTAACTCCCGTTATACCAATCATTGAAATTTAATAAAGCCTTATAATATCTTTAATACATAATGTCATTGTACAATTCCCATTTTAATTTTTGATCCGACAGATATTTTGGATTTCTCGGAGCAAAACATGGGTAAGGCTTTTTTTTTCTTATAATACTGTAGAGTACCCATCTCTTATCCGCAACTCCTCCTATATCATTCAATAAAATTATTGAATAAATGTCAAGTAGAAAAAAAAATGTCAAATATGCGTAGTCTCATCAGTCACATATGAACAGCATTTCAAAACCTCACATTTAGTACCAATGCTAGCAAACACCTGATGTTTTTATACTTTATGATTTTTGTGTTTTTTTTTTTTTTTACAAACTGCGATCAATCCAATACAGCGTTCATAGCTAAGCCATCTGAAATATAAAGTGTAATATTGCAAAAAGGAATGTTACGATTCACAATGAACTATAAAACCGCAGCGCACCAACATTTTTGGAAAATTTAAATGACATACTGTCAAATAAATTTTCAAAGCAATCCAACAATTATATATGCAAAACACACTATAATACTGATAATTTTCTATGTCTTTGTTTTAAAACAACAACAAAAGCACTATTTATACGCCAATATTCAAAGTTCAAACTTATGGTTTTTCTATGTGAATCTTATTGATTTAAATGTATCTTGTTTTCAAGAGACAATTTGACAAAGGAATCATGGTCTTTTTTCATATTTAAAAAGGATGAATTTGGGGTCATCTAAGTACTGATCCATCAGTAACATTTCATGTTTCTCTTTCTTATTCGCTTGTTGAGAACATTGGTTACATTTGTAGTTTTTGTTGGTTCTCTTGAATAAAATTTTTCAAAAGTTAATTTGTAAGATTTATAAATATAAATATTCCTCACACAATTAAAAAAAAGATTAAAAAGAAAATTACAGGAGGCCCATGGGCCACATTGCTTACCTGAGCACTGTGGCTAGGAACAAGCAAAAATCAATGCAGCAAATGCAAAAGTTGTCCTGATATTTTTTATATAAATATAACTAATCGTGGCTTTGCTATTCTCGAGAAGATGTTTCAAGATTTTTTTCTATATATTCCTATGAAAAACTTTGATGGTATGGTCAATGATGGCAGGCCCTACCCCTGGGGGTCATGATTTAAACAAACTTAAATGTAATATACTTAAGGATGTTTTCACATGAGTTTATCTTTCCTTGCCAAGTGGTTGTTGAGAAGAAGTTTAAATATTTAGCCTATAAAATCCAATGTAAAATTTGAATCTACTACACCTGAGGATGTTTCCACATAGGTTTAATCTTTCCTGGCATAGTGGTTCTTGAGAAGAAGATTTAAAAAAAAAATACTATATATTTCTATGTAAAACTTTGGTCGGCCATTGTGGCCCCGCCCTGTCCCCGGGGGTCATGATTTGTACAAACTTGAATATACTATACCTGAGAATGTTTTCACATAAATTTCATCTTGTCTTGCCAAGTGGTTCTTGAGAAGAAGATATTTAAATATTTTCCCTATATAATCCCCTGTAAAACATTGATCGTCAATTGTGGCTCAGACCTACCCCCGGGAGTCATGACTTGAACAAACTTGAATTTACACTATCTGAGGATGTTTCTATATAGGTTTCATCTTTCCTAGCCTAGCGGTTATTGAGAAGAAGTTTTTGAAAAATGCTATTATTTTTTCAATAATTCTTAATTATCTCCCCTTGAAAGAAGGCGAGGCCCTTCATTTTACAAACTTAAATCACCTTCACCTAAGGATACTTTGTGGCAAGTTTGGTCGGAATTTGTCGAGTGGTTCTTGAGAAGGTTGTTTAATTATCAATCTTAAGGTTTCATCAAAGGTCAACATGTCGAAAAAATAATTTTACAATACACTTTCGTAATATAAAATATTTATAGATATTAAAATCTTTTTAAAAAAATATCCATTTTTTTTTTTTTTTATAAAATACACATAATTGATTCCGAACTCTTAGTGAAAGCCATAGTTGTAGAGACAATATATGTTAATCAACGAAGGATAAGTTAGACTTCGATAGCTTCTGAAAAGTAGTTTTCACAGTTTATTTTGTCCAAATGGAAATATTTCATATCAAAAGTATATTGCAAATGGTGGATTTTATAGGAGTCTTGTTATTATACAATCATGCCATTCTTTCAATAGCAGCCTTTCAGAGACCATTCACGCCCTTCACGCCCTTCATTGGTAGACATATACTATTTTTGCACTGATGGTTTTCACAAAAAGTACAGAATTAAACAGCTGTGTTTTTTAAATTATGCAAATTTTTGTTATTTTTTTTTTAAATAAATATATTGTATTCTTAAATATATGTTTTCAAGTTATACATTCTATCTGGTAAACAATGATATTTTTATAAACTGTGAAATTTTTAACATTATATCTTGCAATATTTTGGAGCTATTGCAAAAATAATATTTTGGACATGTTGACCCTTGATGAAACCTTCAACAAATAATATTCCTACAAGTCAAATAAAAAAAATGAATAGGTGCTGCCTCTCGGTATTGCCGTAAGTATTTCTTATTTGAATTAATTAAATTATGAAATGATTCCCTTCATGATAATAAATATTTTTCGACACATGAAAAAAAGTACGAATAGTCAAACAACACATTTACGTTTTGTTTCAAAGGTCATAATTTTCATAAACTGCTAAAGGGGAAAAGAAACAAATATTATGATGACTTTTATAATTGTTTCAATAGTTTAATCACCAAATTGATCATGAATGTGCAACACGAGTGTTCATTTTTTAACCATCATGTCCTAAGAAACAAAAATAACTTCATGAAGGGAAGTGATTTTAGACGAAGATCACATTCAACTTTGAGAGGTAAGTTGAAGGGGTATGTCAGCACCCTCCCCCTTCCACACACACACAAAAACACAATTGTTTCTTTAAAGTTTAATATAATCCAATTAAATTTACCTATCCTTGAAAAAGAAATTGCTTTCTATAACGCATTATGATTATTTGCTGATCATGGCCGTTCATAACACATAAGCGTTAACATCAATACTACCACCATCCCCTTCTCTTAATTGTTGGTGTAATTTAAAATAATAATAATTAACATCAGTCATTGAAAATGAATTACTGCGCAGTATACTGTTTTATATAATGATATAATGAAGTGCTCATTATATATACGAATTCTCTATCATTAAATCAATATATTTCCTTTAGTTTGTCAACTTTAAGAGATAATTAGGTCCTGTTTATAATCAGAATCAATAAGAAGAAATACTTTATGAGAATTTATGATTTATTTTATTTTTTATTATTTTTTTTGCATGTTTTTTGTTCGTCAATGAAGTGTAAGCTTATTTGTGGTCCCAAAATTGCATTTTTATACTGGAACATGAAAAAATAAGCATTGTTTATTTGATTATTTAAAAGAATATAAAATGCTTTGACAGTTCACAAACGTTGATAAATGTAACTAAAAAAGAATTATTTTTAAAACAATCTTCAATTATTCAAACGAAACCTGACACTTAAATGTATTTTTTTAATTGTCCAAATCACTTTTAAATAGTGATTTCAAGATTTTTTTAAATCTTGTCCTGAATATGTGTTAACATTATAATTATCTTTTAATTGATCTGCAAATGTCGTTTTCAAATTCTAAAAATTCTTGTTTGTGAGCTATATTTGAATAAATAGCTGCAATTCAAATTGCACAGGATTTTTAAGAATTTAAGGCAGCAAAAAAATCTAAATGTAAACAAATTAAAAACTATGCATTACCTGTTAAAAACAATTTCTGGATTTAGCATTGAATTTCTTGATATTTTTAAAATGCATCCAAATTACAGTTTTATTTAAATTCTATCGGTTAGCACTATAATTTCTATAGATTTCATATGGTGGCATACTTACGGAAGCATAAAGGGATCTACACTTGTTGTTTTACAACTTTGTATTGTATTTTATCGTCTAATCAAGATATTAAGTGTAATAACTTCTTTTTCTTTACATAATTTGAATTTCATTAAGACTTAAATATTGTATTGATTTTCAGATATTAAGGGAAACGAGATATCTAATCGTATCAATATAGAATAATAAATATGTTGTTATATCGATATAAATGTATACATTTTTGCTAGAAAGAAGTAAGAGTATATATTTTTTGTGAAATAACTTTGGGCAGGAGTGAATTCCGATGAATATTCACTGCACTTTTTGTAAAATGGAAATATAGAAACATCAAAATCTTATGCATAAAAAGAAGAAAACTCTTGCCGTGGCCTTCAACTCAACATTAAGATATATCAACGAGGTACTGTCAATAAACAATGGTTATTTCTAGTCCTATGTCGATACTATATATCTTGGTGAGCTTTAGATAAAAAATACTACAGTGTTTGACACATCTGTTTCATACTTAGATATTTTACTTGGAAAAGAAAACATTAATGGTAATTTTACAACCCAAGCTCTATGATAAACGTGATGACTTAAACTTTTCTATCGTCAACTATCCTTATTTATGCAGCAATATATCTTCATCACATACGGAGTTTATAAATTTCAATTGATTCGATTGATTGATTGTATATTGTTTAACGTCCCTCTCGAGAATTTTTCACTCATATGGAGACGCCACCACTTGCCGGTGGAGAGCTGCAAATTTTGTCCTATGCTCGGCACTTAAGGCCATTGAGCAGTGAGGGATCTTTTTGGTGCCAGCATCTACTGCGACACGGGACCTCGGTTTATACGGTCTCATCCGAAGGACCGGTCTCCATGTCCCACAGTGGGATTCGAACCCGCGACTTAAGGGTCCTTACTTCGCGTCTTTAGAGCAGACGCTCTAAGCACTGCGCCACATGGATGACCAATTGATTCGATACACAAGAGCATGTTCTACGTATGAACGATGTATAAAACAAGGCACATTATTGACGACAAACATGTTGCTGAAACAAGAATATCGACAGTCTCATTTAAAGTCCTCATTCGTAAGATCTATGGTCGATACAATGACCTTGTCAGCAAAATACAATTTCTTATTGCGTCAAATGCTGACTGACGTTTTCCATACAAATTGTTAGTCCATTATTTATACACTGAATTGACGATGAATTTTCCTTTATTTCCCGATCATGACAAAGAGCACACGGCGGGTGGGACCAGACAGCAGAGGATGCTCACTACTCCATTGCACCTAATCCTACCTCCGTGTTCGTGGTCCGTGTTTGCTATTTTGTATTGTTTTATGGATTTTGATATTGAATACTGTTCGTAATCTCCATATCCTTCATCAACAGTTAGATTCATATGGAGCAATTGTTTTTGCTTTAGAAGAGGGAGGCAAAAGTATCTTTGCAGTCAAACAGTTAACCATGCAAGTTTAATTGTTAGATTAGATTGACCACGTGCATTTCAACATTATTTACTTAAGGTAGTATTCTTCTCACATTTCTTGTATTTAGAAATTAATGAAATTTTCACAGAAGCAAGAGGACAATATCACTAAGTGATGGTATCAGTGAGATTAAATTTGACCGTTTAATATTAAAGGCAAGGTGAGGTCAAGGTCATTACCTTTTTTCTGGACATTAAGAATAAAAAAAATTACTGTTTCCAATCATGCGATCCCTACTTGTAATTCAAAAGATTGAATGTTTTTCTTTTTGCATAAGAAGACACTACCATATAGGGCCTATAAAATGATATTACCAAGTTGACATGGATAATTCAAATAAAATGGATATTTGCTAATCTGAATTTCCTCTACTTTTCTTATTTTTGAAGGATTTATAGTTATTTTTATATGCTTCCTTTATTTAAGTTTTTCTAATTTTCACATATAGTAAAGTTGTCACTTAAAGGTACAAAATGATACAAAATCTAAAAGTTTTGATCGTTTACTAAGAGAGAAATAAGACTTTTAACGGATTTTTGACTCAAATTTGTACTTAGATGTGAAGCATTTAAAAGCCAACATAGTTCTAGTATGTGTGAAAAATCTTTTTCATACGCCACCATTCCGTCAAAAATATACTCCCTGCTAGTTTTCAAACGCAGTTTAGCATTTCTATTTAAGGGGACCGACTATAGTTTTATTGTGTGAAAACTACAATAGCGAAACTCTTCTTACCATATATAATTTACATTAACTTCAATGTAATGTAAAGTTTAGAGAAAATCTACCGTCCATGTATTTTTGAGGGTTCGTCTCAAAATACAGGTACATTTACTATAGGATTACATGTAGATAAGGAAATGCCAATTTTTAGCACTTTAACACAAATTATACAAATACTACAATAGACATTTTCTTCAATCTATAATATCTTATGAGTAATACTATATTATACAATATATGTAAGAAACACAAAATTCTACCGTCTTGTTAACAGAGGGGGCATCTCAAAATGCAAAAAAAATTAGCAAATTTTACTATTTTTATAGAGTACTACAGACGGGTACAATAGATTCACATGAAAACATAATAAAAATATTAGAAATATTCTAAAAATTCTATGTTTTAAATTTTAAGAGCGTATGTTTATTATTTTTCTTTAATTATATTTTTATTACCCCTTTCTTTAAGAGCTTCAGATTAACGTAACGTCAAAAAGACACTGCAGCAACGTCAACCTACCTATCAATCGCAAAATCGGTTAAAAATTCAGTTATATCAAATTGTAATTACATTTTTAAACCTATAATTAAACAAAAAATTTTGCTTTAAAACTGTAAATACGCTTCATTTTACTATGATGCGCGAAATATTGCGCAATGGAAACTATAGTCGGCCCCCTTAAAGCTGTATAATTGTGATGAGGAAAGAAAAATATGGTCTTTTAAATCTCTTACATCTAAAAATATAAGACATATCAACAAATGTTCTTTGAATAGTCCTCTAATCAGAAACCAGAGAAGAATCCTACTTTAAGGAATGTTTTTAAGTTTTTTGTGAGTTATTGGTGTGTGAATCCCACAGACTTATCACATAGGCATATTTCATGAAGCGCGCATTCCTTATATTTACATTTTACAAGTTTTGAAGCACCCAAATTATACTCAATATTTGAATTTCTGGCTGCCCTATATCGTTTTACTTTTACTAACTGTAGACTCATTGTGACGTCACGTACAGCGCACGTTTCTCCGTGTGTATTTCGAAGCGTGAGTATAGGATACACGAAAATGGTTTTCAAATCAATTTCATAGTTGGCTTACTAGAAAAACACAGCAATTATAAATATTTGCATGTTGACATAAATATGTTGCATGTCTACATAATTATGTGGCATGTTAACATAATTTATTTTGTATGTAGGAGGCAGAAATATCATGCCACTATAATTAAATGAAAAATATTAACAAAATAATTTACATGACAAGATAGATGAATATAGGGATAAAATTTTGAGACGATCTTTATGAAAACAGTCGCTTTCTCTTTACATGTAGTGTTCGAGTGCATAAGCTGTCCAGATTTTGATAATGTACGTTTATCAACTGAGGAAAAATAAATTCATTTTTTCTTGCATTATGTATACCTTTTTTAACTGCTGTATAAATATTCTAGTTTATGTTTGGTTGTTGTTTGATGTTCATATCGAGAATATTTCACTCATGGGGAGACGCCAGCACTCTTTATAAGTATACAACAATTTATATAATCAGATTACATGACACAGACTTAATGGTAATGATAATGTTTCATTGATTTTTATATATAAATTATATAATTTATTAATAATTATAATTTCATAATTATATAAATTATGTAAATGAGATGAGCCGAAATAGGTTCATTTTCAATATCACAGTTTGTATTCAAGCCACAAACGAACGAGAATATATGTAGAGTAATCATTTCAAGAATGAAGGAAACCATCAATACAAATTCTGAGTTATGTTCGTAAGGTATTTAAATAATTCGAATAGTTTAGCTCACATTTCTAGTAAGCGAAAATCTATTTTAAATAAATCTTTGAATACTTAAACCACATCCTCTTTAATGATCCAAAAATTAGGCAATCGTATGTGTTATTATACAAATATGGACTCAATGTAGGTCAATATGCATTTATAATGACCCAGGATGACAGATATTGACCGAAGATACATGGAGTATATCGACCGAGGGCGCTAGCCCGAGGTCGATATACTCCATGTATCTTCGGTCAATATCTGTCATCCTGGGTCATTATAAATGCATATTGACCTACATTGAGTCCATATTTATTATATTATATAAATAATAATTTCCCAAATTTATTTATACAATTCAATGTATATCTTCCTAATATTTACAGAGATAGAATTAACCATTAATAAGTTGAATGTAAATGTTTCAGAATTTATTGAATGTTACTCAGAGGAACTTGCTTCGGTAATAAATTTTAACCCATAGCATGATAATAACGCAAGATATCTACCTCCGAATAACACAGAGTACCCCCTCCCCCAGATTGAGAATTGCACTCGTTTACACTTGCAGAGGAAATTATATGCACTTACAAAATATAAATATTTATGTCTTCTACGATAAGATACAATCATACATGGCACGCTCGTCTTTATTTTCTTTAGTCTCCGTAATCGCGAAAACAGCGTCAAAACTCTGCTCGCCGAGTGGAAAAGTCGAATTCAACCATGAAATGTTATGTGCTAAGTATTCCCGAAAAATGTTCACAGATATCCTTGTAATATTGTTTTGTATTCTCAGTCTCAGAGTTCTTCACTATATCTTTTGAATTTTCCTCTCCCACAACTTGCAAACTTCCATGTTTGTCTAAAGCGAAAGTGAAAACGAGACAGCTCGTGCGAGTCATTATTCGCTTTCAGCGGTCGTTATTAAGAAATAATTACTTCGTATTGACCAATCAGATTACCGGATTTCACAAAGTTATATAATATATAGAAATAACACGTATGTGTCATGTTTGGCAACTTTCGTTCATTAAGGTGCTTTTAAAGAATTTAAGAAAATTAATGTTCACAGGAAGATGAAATTTACTTTCCCAGCCAGTTCTTTTATTTATATTGCAAAAGAGTTAACCCTTGGGAATTCAAATAAATGGATTTTCTGTAGTGACAATTCCTTTTTGCGTTCCGAAATCAGTCAGCCATAACTGCTTTATTATATCAAATTTAAATAAAATAGGTCATGAAAATATGTGAGATTTCTCTGCATGCATTTAGAAGGTCACATATATTATAGATGTTTTTCCTTATTACTTTATCTAAACATTAATGATATGAACTTCAGTTAAACTAAATTTTTCTTGAGAGAAAATTTTAAATCAAAGGAAGATAATAAAAATGACAGCTATAAACCTATAAATTTAATTTAATTTATAATGTAAATGTGTAATTTTTGTGACCTACAACAATTTACATACTTGCGAGAAATGTTTTGTTGAGATGGCCACAGGATCTTATATAGTTACAATTTTATTAAAACTAGAAAGCACGCGTGCTAATCCAAAATATAAGATAACGTGCGGAATAGGAGAAAGCATCGTCCAAAAAGTAACATCCCTTTTAAAAATTATTAGAAAAATAGTAAAACATCATTGATAGTTTAGATATCACAAAGATCTTAAATCAGCTACAGAGCAAATGTTGTTAAACCTCTTGTCTAATTCTGTCGCATTACTAATTCTTTAGGGTATTTTCTAGACACCACTTAGTCTCGTGGACGTGAATTAAAAAAAACCAACAACATAAACAATCCATAAAACATTCATTTTGTTCTCGTTTGAGTTAAATTAAACGTCAGTAAATGACATTAATTAAACAATCATCAAAGTAAATTTATTTTGTGACATTCAGCGTCGAGACAAATTATGCATTTCATATAATTATACCAATTAAAGATTATGGGCTATTTAATTATTATAAAACATATAGATAATTAATTCTCATGATCACATGCTAACCACAACAGACATCTCATTTTAATAGGCTCCTTTTATCCAATCATGAACAAGCAAGATACTGTTAAACAAGATATGCAAATTTGTGTAAGAGGTATAAAAGGAGCTTAGGAAAAAGAATTATACACTATAAATTGTCTTTAAACCATATACAGTTGTACAACCGTAGGTCCTCATTCAAAATGGAGAATAAAACCCAGTCATTTGAGCAACTGATGCTGAAAGTTGTTTATGACGGGGATATAAAGAATTTAATGAAGTTGTTGCGTTTTGGAATAAGTACAAATATTTTCGACAACAATGGTGACCCACTGTTATTCACACCGATAGTTAATGGACACGTTGACATGTTAGATGCCTTGTTGACGCATGGTATGTATGAGAAACAAAAAAATGTCAAAATGATTTTTTTTCTTGCAAGGTTTTGCATTATCTGAATTACATTTGTATATCTATAATTTACAGGTAAATGTGATCTGGACAAATCAAGTCAGGAATACCGAACACCCTTGATGTTAGCAGTTGAGATGGATGATATCAGAATGATAAGGCATCTTATCAGAGCAGGTAAATACATTTCTAAGAAGAAAGAACATGCCAGACAACCCCTTTAAACTAAAAATTCAAATTTTAATTTTTATTTCTTTGATTTACAGGTGCTAATGTGAACACAATCGACAATTTAGGCAAGACTGCGTTACTGCTTGCTTTGGAAGAGGGAAAATTTGAAATAGCGGAATATTTAATCAAACACGGTAGCGATGTTAACAGTGTGGATGACTTAGGTCAGTCAGCAATGTTCCACATTACTAGTGGAGAAAGGAGAGACTGCTCTAGAATCATCAAGATCCTTCTTCAATGTGGTAGGTATTTCTATTGTCATATTACACCAAATCAAGCATAAGATTATATATATTTCTAAACCAAGAATTTACTATGTTGACACATTTTTTCTTTCTTCCAGATTACAAGATCAAAGAAAATATTGATCAGATTTCAAGAGAAGAAATTGCCACGTATCAAAAGCAACAAGAAAAGAAAATACCTAACTTAGTGAGAAAAATAAGCCTGAAAATGAAAAGATTACCCAGTGTTAGAAAAAGTTCACGGATTACCAAATTCTCTTGAAAGAGTTGTGTAAAGTGATAATACTTTCCGTTCCCTTCGGAGGATCTCCACAGCCTTCTCCCTCACAGCTGGCAGAACTCTTTCAATAGACCTTTTTGTTTCGATTTCGAGAATAAGAGTCTTTGGAAAAGGGAAATAAGTCAGCTTAAAAGTCAAATGAAGAGGTTTTGATGTGGTGAAGCATTAATCTAAAGAAAACAGAATCATATGCGATTGTAAACATAAACAATGAACATACAGAAGTTCCTAGATGAACTTTTACTAGAACAGTCAGAATAAACACAGAGTCGTCCTGTGATATGACAGAATTCAAACTTGACAGACTTGCTGTGAACACTGTCAGAAAGTTCTAATTATTATTGATTATTGAGAAATAAAATCATTTTTAAATAATGAACCTAACCTTATTATTTTTTAATCGTGAATTGTTTTATGTCATTGAGAAAGAAAAAAGTAGATGCATAATCATATAAATAGAGATAATGAACAATATGCGAGCTTAAAAACCAGGACTTCTAAAACATCACCAGAGGTAGGATCGGGTGCCATGGAGGAGTGTGCATCTCCTGCTGACTGGTCACACGCATCGTGTGCAATTTGTCATGATCTGTAAATAAAGGAAACATCTTTCGAAAATTCAAAGTATAAACACTATTCTAATATGAGAAACCACAGTCAGCATATGACTTAATAATATTATAATATGCTGACTTTTTGTTGTATCAATTTTGCAACAAAATGCATAGTCTGAAGACCTAATAAGTGTGTTGAAAATTATATCTTATAAGGCTCACAAACTAATTATACATTACGTGAATGAGCTTTCATCAACTTATAACAGAATGTTCCACCATATTGCTATATCTAATATTACGAAATCATTAAATAGGAACCGAAAAAAAAATCTGAAAGCATTAAAAGTTCTTTCGAAATTTTAAAGTGCACTGAACTCCTCTTATAGTGCATGTTTCAAAAACGTCACTTAACAATTTTTTGACAAGTATAAAGATAAATAATGTTCTTAATGTACACTGTGTATGGCTTCACCTATAAGTAGGTTATAGGACATGATACTATATGGACAAGCAAGTAATTGCTGATGAATGCCTTCCATCTAGTTGTTTAAATGTTGTAGAACGAAAATCATTAAATAAATATGATGAATATGAATTGATTACAATAAGTATTTTTATGTCTTCTAATGCTTATAGGCAAGATCACCGCAGCTTGTTTTTGCTAATTTTGTAAAAGTGATATAAAACACTTTCATAAATGAGTATTTTGACATAAAACGTTATGAACCAATTAGATACATGTAGTACTTTCATTACTGTTTCGCAAAAACAAAACTTTGGAGTTTGACCTTAAGCAGCTGAATTCTCTCAATATTTTCAAATTTACAGATAAAAATAATCCATTGAATAATTGATAATGTCTTTATGGCAAAAAAATATACACATCATATACACTATCTTATTGCTTTTCTGATTTAGAATCATGTACATATAAATTAAAATGTCGAATTAAATGAGATTATGACGTTTGTTTGAAAGAATTCACATGACAATAACATTAAATGGAAGGTGAAACATTTGAATTAAACCATTAAATAAGTTAAAATTGAATGGGAGAGGACTACCTAAGTTGTTAGAACTTGTGTCCGATCCCTTTGACATATTGTCAATAAAATATGTTCAAAACAAAATTGAATTAAATAAAATCATTTTTTAAGCTTGTAAAATTTTGCAAATCATTTAACATATAGAATTAAAGCCATATAAACTTCTCATGATCATTATATATTAATGAATGAATCACACGAATTGATAAAAATATTATGTCATATGTTATATGTTAATTATTTTTAAAGAGATATATATATTTCTTAATTGTTTTGATCAATCCTGTAAGATATATAGTTTAAGAATTTCTGTTAAGGTGTGGAGGAGAAGCACAACTTTTTCGGTCCCTTCTTCAAGTGGTTGATAAAGCAGAGATTGATTATAAGTTTAAATACAAGTTATCTAATATGACGAGAGTCATTTTATGCAATAGATCAAAAGAATAAAATGCTCATTATTTCTTTCTTCTGACATAAACATTTCAATGCACATGACCCACAGCAGTTAATTGTGCTTCATTAATATACGTCTTGACAATTTTGATAATTAACTCCCAAGACTACAAAAAACATCATCTTCTAATTATTTGATGTTCATTTAGTGCAGACATTTAATGTGAACAAAATCCAGCAATGTCACAAAATATTTGTATCATGAAGGAACATTAAGATGCGCCCTTAAATTTCAACAGAACCAGAATTCCCTTAAGTTAGCTATTGTATTAGAATGAGGCTCGTTGTTTTCATAAATTTGTTTCAGATTTTTAAGAAGACCTTTCATTCACCTTTGAAGCACATTCAAATCAAATATGTGGAAATAACGAACGATATTCAAGCTCAAAAGTCCATGAAACAATACAAAATAGCAGAGCAAACACGGACCTCCAAAACATCAAAGATGGGAGCAGGTGCCATGGAGGAGTGAACATCCCCTGCCGACGGTCACACCCGCCGTAGATTCCTGTAGGTCAATGAAGCAGGCGAATTATTCATTTCTTTTTAAAGTTTACATTTAGCAAAACGAAAACCTTTGCAATGATCTTGTTGACATTTGCCCTTTCTCTTTTGGTTGCATGTTCACTTTTATATAATGGCATCACTAAACGAACAGTTTTTCTGTTCAGGAAATAAGGATTTGCACAACGGAATTGAACGCTGCGACGCATAATTATAATACTGCGAAACACTTTATTTGAACTGCATTTATGATAAGTATTATAATGAGCCCTACTTGATGCACATAAATTACATGTATGTTTTCAGCATACACTAAGCTATACAATCCACGTATCCCATAATTATGCTTTTTAAACTAATAATATCAGTCAGGGGATATCTAAGATTTTTAAGATGTCTGACCGAGTGTTGAATGAAAATTTTTCATTTTAACCCTTGTTTTAAATCGAATGAGGACTGGTTGTACAGAGTAGAAAAATTGCCCTTTTCGATATTGGAGACTTAACACTGCGATTTTCTAACTAGAGCTTCCAATATTCTATAATATGATATAGCACAACGAAGCCATATTTTTTTTTACATCAGTAAAGTTCTCATTCTTTTAAAAGTACAGATTTGAACTTGGTAGAACATTTGTTAGATCTTTTTGACACAAGTAATTTTTACCATATTTCAAACACTTTCTTATATTCCTCTACACATTGTATGTTGAAATAATGAATTTCTTCACATTTTTTCAGTCACGCAAAATATTTTGTTTCTTCTTTTAATGCAAAAAAATTAATGTAAAAAATATAAAAATCAAAAAAAACATTTACCAATCTCAAAAATCCAGCAAACAAACAGAGCAAGGCAAAAAAACCCTGATCTTTGAATAACGAAGGTGGGAAAGGATGACTTGGAAAAGTAGTTCGACATTTTTCATCAAAATAAATATAAAAAGTATGTTTTTTATCCACGCCACTGGGGGACGACCATCTGATTCTAAATGGGGGAGGGGGTTAACTTTTTCGAGTCAGATCATTGGAGAATTCGGTGGACTAAATAGTAACAATTTTAAATATCTTGTAATTATCATCTTTCTTGGAAGACGCTAAAGACGGGAAGCTTTTTAAAGAAGCTCTAATTGTGCTGATGTTTGTAGCCTATAGTGATCCTTCTGTCCGACAGACCATCTGAGTTCATATGGGCTCTTTTTCAAATCCCATTCGAAGTTAAACATCGCCCATAGATTGACCAGAAGAATAGAGCTTATAATGGTTTAAAACCATTATATTTCTGTTTAGACTACTAGCTTGAGGCATTTTTTTGAACTCTACGCTCAGTTGTGCTCATACGTGAACAAAAGAAAGAGAAGGATAATTTTTGAATATTTAGAATTAATTATTTAAGATTTCAACTTAAGCGTTTCCTTGAAACAAATCAAGAGTAATTATTCACGTGAATCTAATCAAAATCAATTATTAATATTCCTATTTGACAATTATATCATTCAAATGACCTTATCACTGAAAGTTTTTAATTTCTCCTTGAAAAAAACGTGCAACGCAATGTTAACCAAAATATACAAAGGGAGACATTGTTTAAGATTGTATCATTTCAAATAATTAAGACAAGCTAAAAGTACATTAATATTTCTTGAAATTTAATGCTCGCAGAAGGCCAGCACATGAAAATTCGTTTTACATCAAAATGGAAAGTACTTGTCAAGAATATGAGTATGTTCAGTAACCCTTGTCTATTAAACTTTTTATGATATGGCTTAAATAATTCTATTTCTAATGAAATATATGGAATTAATGTAAAGTATTCAAGCTGAAAAGAACATCAAATACCACAAATTTGGAGCAGAACAAATACGGACTTTCAAAACATCAGAGATGGTATCATGTGTCATGGAGGAGTTACCACCCCCACCCCCCACGACCGTTCACTTCCGCCATGTGCCCCGTATCATGATTGGTAAACAACGGAAAAATCGGTCGACAACATTTTGTGTATACGGTGGCCGATTAAAATGAAAAACGTCAGTCAGCTTTTGACTTCATAATAAATTGGACATTTTATCAACCATAGAACTTACTAAATGCTGATTTTAAACGAGACTGATGATATTCCCGTTTCAGCAGTTTGTTAATATTCTATCTCGTTTTAAAAAAATGTTCATGCGTAGAACATACACCTGCGCATTGAATCAGCTGAGAGATATAAACCCCGTATGCTGTGATAAATATGAATACAAAGATGGGTCATCTTCAAAGACTAAGAGAGGCCAATTTGAGAAATGTTTGGGCGGGAGTTAAAATTGCTCAAAAGCTCTAATAGCCTGTTAAGGTTCTGAATGGTGATAGTGATAAATGGGGGACCGATCATAATTCAATTTCTGAGTTGTTACTAAATATTAAACTAATGATCTCATTACATGTACCATATTAGACTGATTACATGTACCTCATTGATCCTGATTATCCTATTTCTCTTGCTTTAATTAAGGTAGGATTTTTCTCATATTTCTAATATTTGAAAATTAATGAAATTTTCACAGAATCAAGAAGACAATATCAATAAGTGATAGTATCAGTGAGATTAAATTTGACCGTTTTCTATTAGACGCAAGGTCAGCTTGATATTAAGAATAAAAAAAATACTGTTGCGAATCATGTGATACCTACTTCTATTTCAAAAGTTTAAAGATTGTTCTTTTTGCATAAAAACATATTCCTATATCGAGTCTATAGAATGATATTACCAAATTTACATAATTAATTTAACTAAACTGGATATTGGCTAATCCGAATTTTCTCTGTTTTTCTTAATTTTTTTAGGATACATTGTTATTTTCATATGCTTCCTATATTTAACTTTTTCTCATTTTCACATATAATAAAGTTGTCTTATAAATGTACAAAATGATACAAAAACAAAAAGTTTTGATCGTTTACTAAGAGAGAAAAAATACTTTTTATGGATTTTTGACTCAAATCTGCACTTTGATAGGAAGCGTTTAAAA
This sequence comes from Saccostrea cuccullata, assembly GCF_032062105.1. Taxonomy (NCBI): domain Eukaryota; kingdom Metazoa; phylum Mollusca; class Bivalvia; order Ostreida; family Ostreidae; genus Saccostrea; species Saccostrea cuccullata. Next base: position 29,513 of record NW_026927736.1, read on the forward strand.
GCAAACAAAGTTCTAGTTTGTTTAAAAAATCATATTTATTTGATATATTTTGAAAGTTTAGTCCCTCATTATCAATTTAACTTACATTTAAAAATTTCTCCACGTCTTCGATTGTGTAAAAATTATAACTAAATTCATTGTTCTATTATAATTTTGACAGGCAGAAAAGAAGATATATGTCTTTTCCTAGAAAATACTCCTATACGTACATTCTTTTCAGACTTCGTTTCTTATAAATTTTAAATTTATTTTGATCTATCTAATCGACATTTGATTAAAGGTAACATTTTATTAAAAACTGTTTTATATATTACCTAATCGATATATCCACAGCAAGTGTTTCTTCATCTCGTGTAGAAGGTTTCGATCAATATGTGCTTCATATGAATGAAATAACATCTGGCGTGATCAAATGGTTCGCGAACTATCTCTATATCTACAAAACCACAATTCAGATTAGAAAAAAATTGGTACACAGATAGCCATACACAGGTTCTATAAATAGCATTTGCTGAATAAAGTTTAGCTCCTTGTTTGTGATGTCACAATGTGAAAATGACGTCACTATGTAGATCACATGTGACAAAAAATGGTTGTCTCAGTCGTGCTCGTTCAACGAACGACTGTCAAAAATTTGGTATATCTTGGAAACTCCTTTGCAGTAGCATATATTAATTTGTACACAATTTATTAAGTCAAAAGACTTCTTATAAATTCAATCAATGATTGGATTGATCGTTTTATCGAAGGAAGGGCAGATAGTTAAAAATGATATTTGTTATGTTGTCCAATGACAGCAAGTTTTAAAAGGGGTGTGTTTTTAGGAAGCAATTTGTTATCAAACACGTCCAATTTACAGTTTGAAAAATAGTTGAATATCTTAAGAATAATATAATCATTAAATACCTAAGACATCATTTACTTAAGATTTTAAACATATTAGATATGATAAAAAGGAGGCACCGATACTCTATCCACCTTAAATAAATGTCTCTCCCGAGACAGAAGATTTTGATGGTCGACATGCTCTTTTAGGAAAGGGTATTCTTATCCACCCATTCTGTCGCGACATGACAATGGACAGAATTGACCATTTTTGACAAATGAACTGTTTTTGTTATATAAATTAACTTGTATGGAAAGAAATATAAAACTCTTTCAGCTTTTGTGACAGAACGCTGCAGAGGGGGTCACGTGACCGCCTAGATCACATGATTCGCGCAGAGCAGAATGGTGCAGATGTGCATTAAAATCGGAGAGGACTAATTTAAAACATAACTAACCCCGAAATCAAAAAAATGTTTCTTTTATGAGAGTTGTTCAATTAGTTCGCGAACTTTTTGATCACCCCTCGTATTATACCCCCCGCTTGAAAAGTGGGAGGGTATACTGTAATCGATATGTCCGTCCGTCCGTCTAGCTGTCCTTCTGTCTGCCTGTTTTGGGGTACCCATCTCTTATCCGTAACTCCTCTTATACCACTGAGTGAATTTTAATGAAACCTTCAAAGAATATTTATTACATATTGCCATTGTGCACCTCCTGTTTTACTTTTTGATTCGACAGATATTTTGGGTTTCCCGGCCACAGCAAAACATGGATTTTGCCATTATAACTATATGGGAGGCGGGGGCCTC
>NW_026927737.1:0-31793 GCF_032062105.1 Saccostrea cuccullata
TCAAAAAGTTCATTAATTAAGCAGTAGTTAATTAACAAAGATTGCATTGAAGTCTATGGGGAAAAAGGTTTTTTTCAAAATAAAAATTCAAATAATTTGAATATCAAAAAATCCTATGGTGGAAAGATGCATTGAAATATTATAAATAGTATGATAATTGAAAACAATTCTTTTACCAGCTAAATTTTTTTTAATTGATTTTTTTATTAATTAAAAAAGGGGAGATAATTCTTACCAAAATTCAAGGTCATGAATTAGGACACTTCCCACTAAACATACTTATAGTAATAAATGGGAAGTGTGTCTAAATAAACTGAGTATTTAATGCCTACATATCTGTTATGTCTTCAAAGAATAAGATAGGACAAGTAATGTCGCATGGCCCCCAAATTTCTCAAAAAATAGATTACTTGTATATAAAAAGACACCCCAGTCTTTTGAAAGATGGAAACACCAACTTTTTATAAAACATATTAGATTTCTTCTCGTTCGTCCATAAATTGAATTTTAGAGGACTTCGTTTCTGCATGATCACGAAAAATAGTAAGAATATGCAGTATTTTCAGCATTCTTACGCTCTAAAAACTATGAGCGACTAAGAGTACCACTAAGATATTTTGTTATTTGGGAGCAATACATAAGCACCTGCTTTGTATGAAAAATCTTCGTGGTACTCTTAGTCGCTCATGTTTAAACATTTAAAAAATCAAGAAAAAAATCGTGTAAATTTTATAAAACTCGATTGATAATGATCAACCTGCTTTTTTCCGGATTAACAATGTGACGAGTATGTTATGTTATAAACAAGCTGCTCCTTGTCAAGCGGTTGTTATTTGTAATTTTTCGCAAGAAACATAATTTACACAAGTTTTTCAAACCATCAATCGTCTTGGATAAAGAAAAAGTTGTTTAGAATTAATAAACTCACCGGTGATATTTCTAGTCAAAATAGCTCAGTAGTGCGACACTGCTGACAGGACATGCCATAGAAATTTCGACTGGATTTCCACTTTCCTGATAGGATCAGTCATGTTTTGGTGAAAAATCAAATGAATATTTTCCTGCATGAAATGATACTCAACGAAATTATCCACGATACTATTTTCACTTGAGGTATTTCACGAAATAACGATGAGTACGAAGCGTCTGCTGTACGACGCCATTTTTGTTTTGAGTGGGAGCGGATCAAATCCACCACACACACCTGCTTTGAATAAATCTGAAATAGGTTATTTTTATCGATTTGTTTCTGCTCATATCGCTTTAAAATTATAAATACAACTTTTTAAACTTAACATAACAAGGTGGTTTGTATTTTTCATTTTATTACTATTAAAAAAATATTTATTAATGGGAATATGAGATTAAAAAAAAACAACACAAGTTCTGGATGACGAGAGTATAAAAACATCCTAGATTCATCCATGAGAAACAATGTACCTGTTCTCACTTAACAACTTGCTCTAATTTTTTTTTCTTTACTGAAAAGATCACACAAAATTAATATTATGAAAAATGAGGTTCTATTGAGGATGGCTGGGGGTGCAAGCTATATATACTTTCCTTCTAAGATCCTTTTTGCAACTCAAAGTCATTTTAAAGCTACAGAATTGGAAACTAAAACCCTGGTGCTGAAGGGTCTAGAGCCTCTTGTAAAACCTTAAATCATAATTTGACAGTGAAAAAAAAAGGTGAATCTGTCGTACGTTACAAATATTTCATGAACTTGTAGATTGACAAGCCCTAATCATTTTTCATCATAAAATACCTATTTCATAAGTATCTTAATAATCAGTCGTCTTATAGTTAGGAAATATTATAAAATGATCATTCATTCTTACTGAAAATCAATGATTCTGATTCGCCGATATGACTTTCTGTATCCGTACATGTAAATATCTATTTATAGTACAATGGAAAACCCCTTTTTGTTTGGTATTGTCATTATGTAACATGAGGCTACAATACATGTGTACTTTGAGTGAAATAGAATCATTACTCTAAAATCTTTTTGATCAAACTGTGGTATATGTAGTTTTTTTCTAGTTAAATTATGAACTTATAAAGGGAGGATGTCACTATATAATGTTTAAAGTATTCTACAGGAAATGAAATCAGACGATGAGATTCAAGTTAAAGTTTAAAAATAAATTTTTGTAAACTCTTGACGAAATTATTACAATGTTAATCTAGGGTTACAAAAGCTGAAGGACTGTAGCTCCCTGCTTTGGTAAATTCGGACGGATAAATTGCTCCCCTCCCCACCCTTTAATATTCATACCGGTGTATGAAAATGCAAATATTTGCCGCATACATACACGTACACTGTATAATGTAAGACTCTTTTAAAAAGTATAAACGGGTATGTTTATAAGTTTTTCCAATGTTAAGAGAAATGTAGTGAAGTAAACGGAAAGAAATTTGTTGCAATATTCCACGTATAGATTTGGCTACATGTATAGGGGAATCTGCGACAGAACTGCATTGTGTATTTTACAGGGAGTCTGCGACATAAAATGCATTGTGTATCTTAAAGTTTGTTATTTTTTTGTTATTTTTTTTAATTGTTACCAAGTAGATCCGATATCAGCTTATTTGTTTCCTACCGGTGACACTAGAGGGAGCTGTACATAGTTTTTGTCTGTGTATGTCCGTTTGTCTGTCTAGCTGTACTCTTTCAGTTCAGATGTGCCACTTGTTTTTCTTCACTTTTTTCTAAACATTTGCAAATATTGAGCTGCGTAATTTTTTGTATGTGGGTTTTTTCTTGCTGAATTATAAATAAAGTTTGCATTTTTTCCGCTTAAATGATCTTTGACGGAATTTGGGGACTTTCTTGTTTATAACTAGATTAAACCTTTGGTGTACGGGACATGTATTGCTGGGGCAATGATAATATCCCGATGTGTGTTGAATATTATTTCTAAGTATCCACCGGTACCTTACTTTTACTTGTCTAGGAACTTAGCAGGAATATCATATAACTTTCTAGAATTTAGGTTGCATACACAATAAAATGCCTTTTAAACCCCTGCTTAAAATTAGTTGCCCCTTTGTAAACACACTATCATTTTCACTGTATGTTTGACACTTTTCATTCATCTAAAATCTTTAATACAACAGTTTTAAATCATAGGAGAAAAGAACCATATCCCTTTCTTTTTTCTGCTACTTGTATGTGTGAGCCCCTAAAACCCCTATCCACTGAGATTACGGTAGCTCGTATAAGACATGGTATGAGATTTTTTTCAAATAGGGGGCACGAAATAAAATTCGTCGGAACGAAATAAAAATTCGTGGAAACGAAATAAAATTCGTGGGGTTATCAGTTACATGTATTTTTTCTGATTATTCTGTAATGCACATACGGTTTTGAATGCAGCTACTGGTATAGCATCAAGGGTACAAGTTTTTAATTCATCTTTGCAAACATATAAATATTCTACCATCTTTGACAGATTTGGTTTCTGACTAGTTTTGATATATTATATTCTCCCTCACTTTGGTCATCCAAATATGAATTTATTAAGAACTAAATAATCAACATACACATGTGTCGTAAACAGGATGCTGCTCGTTAGCTCTTTATTTTCAATATTATACAAATAATCTCAAGATAATCCCAATTCTAAATCATCTACAGAAGATTAAAATTTGTATATCGTCCATTTTTTACACAAAATGTTCGTAATACACAGTGTACCTTACTACCTAACAACTTGATATTCAAAGAACCGAGCGAACTTAGATAAATGCTCAACCCTGCGAACTGCTATTTGTACCAATAAATTACGTGGACCTAATTTCGAACACGCGACAACTACGACCGAACATAAGTATAACTTGTTTGTTCACATTCAATTTATACATTTTTATATCCATATCAAAATAAGTTTCTTTTGTAAAATAAAGTCTTCAATTTGTAGTCACAGATGCTAAAAGAAAAACTGCATTTTATTTTGCAATAGTCTAGTCTCATACAATACATGTATGGATCAAACCTGTTAGAGTGACTTTATGCAAAATACAATCATTATCATAGTTTTATAAATAAAAAGAACTACAAATGTTTTTTTTTTTTTTTGCCGACTTCCCCAAGTCCATTAATCGAAATGGACATATTTTCATCTACGTATGCAAGTAGATAATTGTATGAATTTTCCCAAAACGTACTAGTATTTGGTAAGAGAATAATATATATATATAACGTTATAATTTTTGTTAAACTTGAATAAAGCTGCAAACAAAGTTGCCGTTAATATTCGATCAATTTTCAAAGAAGTGTAACATGTAGGCAGGAATCGAAAATTATCGTTCATAGTTCTTTATTTTTGATATTTTATTTGGCTACTAGAGATTTATATGGTTTCTAAGGGTTTATTGGGTAACTGAAAATTTAATTTTTACTATATTAATTATATTTTATGTATATAGACAGTGTACATAAAATACACAAAAATATGTGACTGTCACATAATTATTTGTTATTCTGATGTTCACCGTGTTGAAATCTTCCAACACGTTTATACATTTTTTTTATATGACTGTAACGCTGTTGCTAAGGATTTTTTTATGCCTGTAGGATAAAATTTTGAATTCTAAAGATACATACAGATCTTAATCCTTAAAATACAAACGTTGAACCTTACAATTTCATATCATAGTACACAAACATACCTTTTTCTCAATATTATGCATGTTACTAGGGGCGTGTTTGGTTGCCATGGAAAAGTAAGTTCGGTATTTCACCTACAATTTACAATGTTTCTAGGATTTAAATGATTTTTATCATGTGTGACTTAAAAAATATGGAATACATACATAATTCTATAAATAAATGTTTCTGAAATTGACTTTAAATTCAATTCATGGTTGTTATGTTTGATGTGTTGCTAGGCAACCAAATTATAGGGATAACACCAAAAAAATATCATTTCCTGTTAGACTTGGGTATACCCTTGGATTACATATTATATTAGTTTTTTTGAAGAGGGGGCCTATATTGGCTCTTGTCCTATCTTATTCTTTCATTGAATTTCTTCCTATTAGGGATTGAAGACCTTAAGATGACGTTTGGTAGACCTCCCATCTCAGGGAAAATTATTGGGTCCGTATTTTTGGTGAGAAAAAAAATTCCTTAAAATTTAAACATATTTGTTGACGGAAGAATAAAAATATCCTTTAATTGGATGTAAAATAAAATTGAGTCGGGCCATTTCTAGGCAGTAGATCGGGAGAGAGGGCAACCATATATTTTTTATAACAAATTGGCTTATAAGGCTAGTACATGTTCCATCACATACTTAGTAATGCAAATTTTTTTAATCTTTGGCACTATTTTGAAAAAAAGAACATAGGATTTTCGGAAGGGGGGGGGGTAGTCTTTCATTTTTTTGCGATGATAGACAAAGCATATGCAGTGGACCTTTGTTTGCAAACATTGTGATTGCTTCTAAATTTCTAAGAAACAACTCAATATATTTTATCAAGCATCGTATGTTCAATAAGCGAGAGCTTACAACGTAGTCAACATAATGAGACATGAAGCGTTTTTATGTTCAAACATTACTCCATACAATGTGTTGGTAATTGCAAACAATCAAGCTTTTTACGTGAGGTGCCTGAAGGAAATCCTTTAACTGCCTATTTTTTCTATCTAACTGCTAAACAAAATAGACATATGTACCAACTTTTCGAATGTAAGACATGTAATTGGAATTTGTTTTTCATGCACCACATATTGTTTAACATTTTCAAATTAAATGCTAAGCGTCCTCCGAGCAGTGCCCCATTTCAAAATAACTTCTATCGCCACAGTAAAAAGACCCGACATAAACACATATGTTTAGGGCATTTTTTAGCTTTTTTCTTGAGTTTTCAAGAAACCAACAAATTATCAAGACTTGTTCCACGAAATATTAAATATAATCATGGTAATAAACGCAACTATCCACAGCAGATATATGCACATGCCAACCACGTGCTCAGTGTAGTAATATTAACTAGGAAACTCGAGCTGCGAACAGAACATTTTTTCCCGATTTGCTGGAGTGGGGTTAAAATCGCGTTTTTTCATTAATCAGACGAAGCGATGCAACAAATAAAAGTAGTAAGTAATATTACCTAATGATTATAACTTAGTAATTTCTTGTCTTGAAGTTATTATGGTCGCATTAATTCTAAAATCAATGTTATTCAAACGCTGTGTGACAGAGGAATGGCGGACAAAATAAACACATGGCCTCAGGAAGACACACATATGAAAAATCAAATTTTCAAGAATTTTAGATAATGACAAGAAAAAAGCCAAACAAATGGTTGTAGCCATATTATCAATGAATCAAACTAACAACATTTTCAATGCATTTTTCATTTTGTGAATGCTGTTACTGCGCAGTTCTACCATGATTAATTTCCTCCTAATTAAAACAAAATAAACTTAATTATTTACTAATTTTGGTCTTTAACAGTAAGTAACTAGTGCATTAACACTTTGAGTAACTTTTGGCTAGTTTAGACGAGTATTACGCGCATTCTTGGTATTCCTTATTTCATACCAGACTAGATCCAATTGGCTTGTATATTACCCTTAAATTGAGAAAAATCTCTGGTTTAGATTGAGTGTTGTTATACTAATTTTTGCCTCGAGGTAAAATGTACACATTATCATATGACATCCAATTGTGAACGTATAAAAGTTACATCCGTCTTTTTAGGTAGAAATAAAACAATCTTTTTTTCCTGCGATATGATCTTGTTGCGGTGATATATATGCAATATGAACTTTAAAGGTATCTGCACGATTCACACATAGAAAGACTAATTGGTATTGGCAGTACATATCATTTTTGCGTGGTATATTCAGATTTGTTAAATTTGTAATTGTTATTTAATAAAATTCGATTAACACAAGGCTCGATAGTTCGGATAAGTGATCGGGATTGTACCGAATCAAAAGGCTACAGTTGTTTAATTATTTTCAATCAGTTTATAAGAAATGTCTCAAAATCCATCTTTTTTATACTCAGTATCTTCTCATACAAGGTATTGATATGTCATTGCATTATGACGTCACAGTAATGAAAACCAGCTGCAGTACCTTTTTTAGAGACATTCAGTCTATAAAGACTGACTCCAGCTCTATTGTTTCCTCACAATAAAACATTTCCAATTTTAGAAACATCAGGTTTATAAATTTTTAAAATAGAAACAGCCAGTCTGTAACACTTTTTTATACTTGATCATGTGATCCAGGTTAAACCAATCATATAGTTGGAACAATAAAGAAAAATAATAAAAGATTGTTAATTTTTTTTATTACAACTAGACTAGGATAAAATCAATAAGAGTCTTTCATATTTGTCCTGCATAATTTTTCATAACTTGTGGCACAGCATTTCATTTAAATTTTAGTCTTAATCTTAAATGAATTTAAATTATAAAGTTTAATCTCATATAGAAATATTTCTGCACTGATATTGACCTGTATAAAACGATGCGGTTATAGAGATAATTTAATACTATTTTCTATGGCCTCTGTAACATCATTGTGACATCATTGTGACCTTTGACCTTACTGTATACATTTTAAACTTAACTTGGTTTACATAAAGCATATTCTACTGGTAAAATGATTTTAAGTTTTAATAAAGTTTTAATTCATGGGCATGATTGCGTTAAGTTGTTAATTTTATATCTTCACTAGTATTCTTATGAAGTATTTTAAAGCATTATAACATTCGCATTTGATGGTATTTAACTATATACACCATTACATTTAAAGCTCGGGCTTGGGTGCAATTAACTATCAATGAAGCACAATTTAAAGAAATTGACACAGAGAGATCATTTTATTTACATATCATTTTTATTTGTTGAATTGTAGTAATTAAATAGTTTTGGCGCCGCTTCTCAACGAAAATTATATTTACATTTTACTTAATTTATAAACTGACTGTATTACCAGAAACGCTCTTGGGATGAGTCTAATAAATATAAATCCAGATATTTTTTACGTTAATTTCACTCAAGACTGATGCTAAAAAAAATTACGAAGTAGCGGATACTTTTAATTTCCATCGTAAATTTATAGATTTAATTCAACAATAACGTGTTCCAAGATGTAGACTACGTTTGTTAATAGGCTTAATTATTATTGGCAGAATTACGAAATATTTATTCTAAATAGGATAAATTAAAACTTCATGTTTGAATTTGAATCATAATATGTACATTAATCAAAATTGCTTACGCACCACCTAAGAAAATTAACATTTTATCTCTAAAAAATAAATTTGTATGATGTATGTTAATGTTAAATATGTTAAATTTAATGAAAAATAATGCATATTAATGTCCAACTTTAACACAAACACAATGGTAACTGAAGTGTGGCCAACTCTTAAAAAAATTAATAGAATCATGTCTATTCCATTGTAGAAAAAATAATCATTTTTTAAATGTGTGTTATTTCCATTTCTACTGATTAAATATTGCAGTATACCATTTGTATAGAGAATAAGTATTTTTTTCTTTACAAAAAGGTATGTGCATCTAGTATTATGTGCTAAGAATGACTCTGCAAAACAGTAAAGTTTGACGTAAAACATTCTTATTATGAGAAATTACACGTATAGTGTTAATAATTATTCTAAAAAAAATAGCAGCTGTTTATTAAACATGTTTGTTTACTTTCTATATTTGTTAATGAATATTTTAATGAAATATATACACAGGTATATTTTTTTTCATTAGTAAATAATTAAATCAAAAATACTTTTATTATTAGGAGGTCTTTAGAATACATCAGAATGTGATGACTGAGAATTTGACAGAAGTTTCTATATCTAGACGTTTCTTTAATAATATATACATAAGAGTTGTGATCTTAAAAACTTAGAGTTTTAGATTAAAGAAAGATTGAGTCAATATCAGAAACCATCTGATTGTTTTAGCCAATGTGGTATTGTGATTGTTAACAATTGTGTATTTCTAATCTACTTGTTTTTGCTTTTATACAATTTTTTTCTGACTGGGTTTGTTTTAGGTCACAATGATTAAACCATCTGCGGAGTACACTATTCTTCGATCCTGAAGAGTACTTCGAAGATGATTAAACCATTACAGCAATAATTGTTTAATTATATAATTCCCTTTTAAAGCGATACAGCTCATTACTTTTTGCATTTAATTAAGTGCTAGCCAAATACAAAAGAGAAACAGAATTAAAGAGGCTGGGTAGGCAGCCATTTTCTGAATTTTTCGATCTCCTTTAAAAGAAGAGCTCCATATGAAGATATATAAAAATGATCATATTTTAAAACAAAAGTGTATGATTTTTTTCTTTGCCAATAATGGTTGACATCTTAAGATAGCCTACTGTATGGGGGGAAACTAACTCGCGGTGTTAATATTCGTTATATTCATGATGTCGATGAAACCGTGAATTCAAGAAACAGTGAATAAGTTCTCAATAAGTAGAAATAAGGGAGAAAACTTTTATAATATGCCAATTCCACGACTTCACGAAACCGCGACAGTGTCAGAGAAGAGAAAATCGTGAAAATTACAACCCGTGAAATTAAACCCCTTTACAGTATCTAAAAAAGGAGTTAAATCTGGTGGTTAATTTTTGGTAAATTTGTTGACCCCCCCCCCTCCCCCCCTCAGCCTCCTTAAAATGTAAATAAACCATACAAGTCGTATCGATTTAAATTTTTATTTATCTCTTTTAGAGGCCAAAAAGAATATGAATTATGATTTTTTATGGGATAGATATTGCAAGGAAGAAGTCTTATTATATAACCATCAATTTCCTTGTTTTTGTTACTGTTAATTTTACAGAGTGTGATCCAATTTTCCGGATCACCACACTGTGGTTTTCTGAATCCATATCACCACTCTCTTAAACTGATGACGTAGTACGCAAAAGCATGACGTTATTTTTCTTGAGCGTTTAAAAGTCCCTTGTTATTATGCTTTGTTTTATGGATAAATATTATACAATTGATCTTTAAAGTTTTATTCTGTCATATTTAGCTAGTCATAAGGGGGTTTTTAATAAATTTATCATTATAACAGTAACTTGATCCGAAGAGCCGTATCACGTCTCGTTGACAGGCGCGAATCATCTGATGAAACTCGACGCTTCCCGTCTCGTTAGATCTGATGATCCGTGCCTGTCAACTCGATGTGATACGACCCTTCGGATCAAGTTACTGTTATAATAATATTTATGCCTCCTCCTTCCTATACCTCGTTGAGCAAATGTGGGGGTATTTACATTGACTGTTGCATGATTTCCCTTCATTGTATCGAAAACAATGGGGACGAAAAAGCTGGTTCTTAGTATTTTGCCCTTGAACAATTTGACCCCCCAGTTTCTTCATGAGGGCCCGGCTGTACAAAACTTGATCTACATGCCTCCAAGATATTGTGGGGTCCCCTTGCCTGGCCTTCCTAAAGGTAACATCATAATGGAACCAGTCCCCCCCATCTTTCTGAATAGATCTTATCAAATGCATGTAAATAGCTAAGGCCTCTGTGAGGTCCTGATCATTTGGGTTGCTATGTCTTAATACCGAACTAAAAATGCTAAAAGCATCAGTCCACTCTTCAATGCTGATATATTTTTTCTTCTTGTTAGAAGCAAGCCCAACCTTCCCTTTATCTTTGATTGACAAATGAAAGTCTACAAACTCCAATTCTGTAGGGGGATCCAAAATGTCACTCATTTGCACAAATTCCGCTGACAAAATCTTTTCTTTGAGCTTTGCTGTAGCGTATGTATGTAACGGTCTTCCTAAGGGTCTGTACTCAGAATGATTGTTATTACATGTATTACCCTGTCCAGCTGGAAGCTGCTTCCCCATGTCCGTGATGGCTGAAGCTTGGATCTGCTCAATTTGATGAGTTGAACCACCAGAATTCTTATCAACTGTTGGAGGTGGATTGTCCGCTACTTCTGCCTGCAAGTGTTGGTTTGTTAGGACCCCGACCTTCTGTAGCTCAGCCAGTATGTTTTCTGTTACATTTTTCGTAATAGAATTAATGATATCACTATTACTAGTGTCACTTGCACTGTCAGTGTTTGTTTTTCTTTGCACAGTTACTCTTCTCCTTTTCGCTGGAGGCTCCGTCCCTTCTTGCCTCTTCTTTGGACCCATAATTAAGATCTACAATGACAAATCATTCATTAAGCACATGCTAAATAATATTAGCATGCTACTATACATGCCTTAAAATGCATGCCAATTATACAGGTAATGTTACCTGCTAATTTTATATAATAATATATATTTTCTGACAGTAAACTTCATTTAAATGTTATATTTATCTGTCTTCATACTATTATACAACCTTCAAAAAGGCTATCAACATCAAGAAAGGGATATTTGTAACTGAACATGCCTAATGCATGCTAATTGCTAAATCAGAAGTTAAAACCTTTACAGGCAAAAATACTCAAAATATATATACATTATGCTAAGCTATCGAAAGTGAACAACTCTACTTACTCAGTACAGACTGAGCCATAAATTACTTAGCATAAAACAATTGAGCTACTATTTACTCAGCGCAAATGACTGAGCCATTTATTACACAATTTACCCAGTACCAAAATACTGAGCCAAAATTTACTCAGCACCAAGATTGAGCAATAATTTTTTAGCATGAATTAAGTGACCGAGTCAACATATGGTCCCAACAGATGTGTGTTCCAGTAATATAAATATAACATAGACCTGTACAAGCAAGGTATGTATATACATAAATATATATAGAGAGAGAGTGCCTAAACATGTATCTCTCCCTTTGCAAACCCAGAACCACTGAGTATTCAAATGCTATACTGCATTCCTAACATATGATATATGCTTTATTTTACCCCTAAAGTAACAACAAGTTTAACCAAAATGGCAATTACAATTTAGGTGGTAATGAAATACCGTATGGCATGAAGAACAGCTAGTCTAAGACTCCTATAGAACTTCTTAGTTCCTATCACAGAAAGGTGAACACCATCTCCACAGAGAATGGCTAAAGGACTTTGCATCAGCCTCAAGTGACGCCAGAACGTGAGATTAGGATAATCCTCTAACATATCCTTTAACATCTGATTCACAATACGACGCTTAGATTCATACATTTCTACGCTGACTTGTCTTGGTTTAGCCCGGATAAAAAGTTCACAGACAACAATATTCTTAATAAAGCAGAATCTCGATGTCAACGATGAAACCCATTCTATAAGCCTGCATGCAAAGACTTCTGGTCTAACTGCCGTCATAGACATATCGTTCCCACCTAATTGAATCACAATAATGTCCGGTCCGTATGTCCGTAGTTTTTCGATAAACACAGAATCAACTTCCAGTGAATCTAATCTTCCACCGCTAATTCCATAAAAATACACGGTACACAAAGATAAGTCTAGTCCTAAATTATTGAAACATCCTTCAATCTGCCCTAATGAGCGTTCAAGTCGACGTATAAAACTGTGGCCAACAACTAAAACTTTAGCCATGTTTGTAAACAAAGTTCAGTATGGCGGTCACACTCAGCAGTGCGTGAAACAAAACAAAACAATTTAAGTCATTTTTTTTTACCTGAAGAAGTCCCGATTCACTCACATAACATAAAACTGCAACTTCCTCAAACAATGCAGCAACTCTAACACCGTAATAAAACGGCTAAAACAAAAATTTCGTTAAAAAATTTCTTTGTGATGTTGCGCTTCTATCAGGCTAAAGTTACATAAATAAAGGACGCTATCTCTCAGCCAATCAAAATCCAGTATTGTTAAGAGGTAACATACGGGCATTAGCTTTGGTTAAATAATAGAGGCTCCCCACAGGTTACAAAATAAAATATGTACAGTTGTCAGCATAAAATCATTTATTACATAAATTGCATATGTTTATCCGGGAAAACTGAGAGCCGATAAAAGAAAAACATTTCTGTTCAGTAAAAGTGTTAGGAATTCCAACTATCCCCTCTAACCTCTCTCACCCAAACATATATATTGACGCTTGCTTTGTTCACATAAGAGAAAGTCATAATCATTCATATAGTTTTCAAAAACAATTTGTTTCAATTTATAAATTTCCAGCTTTATTTTTGGATCAATATAAGGAAAACAAATCCTTATATTTACCTGGATCGTCACGTGCAGGAAAATATAACAATGTATTTCTTTCACATAGTGGATCCCAGCCAATCAGAAAGATCGGAATATAAAATTAATTTTTAGAGGAAGACTTTCATATGATTGTGATTTACCACAAAGAGTGATAACCAAGTCACGGTCAGTTTAAATATTGCAAGTGCTTGACCTTAATCGCTTTGGAGCAAGTGCTCAATTACATTTTTGTTAGAAAAATAAAATTATTTTATTCTAAAATACCCCCAAACGATGATTCATCGTATTATAAATGTAAGATGCATTAAATTTATGTAATATGTCGAGGTATTGGGTGTATAATCACTCCTCTCTTTTGACCTCAGAGTCTGCATAATTAAAATTAACACTTATATATTTTTATACGATGAAACTCATGTAATAAAAAAGGAAATGGCTTATTTCACGTTATAAGTTTATATCCTTTATACAAGTATAACGTGTTCTTTATTTAAAAGTAGTTTTGTTGATGTGCCCTTCTAATATTTTTCCATATTAAAATATTAAAGTCAACAAATTGAATAGTTCTTAGTTAAATAAGGTCTCATCTCCGCTAATTCATCCCTCATTCCATAGACAATACAAATTGTAAACATCCCATGTCAGTCACACTACCCGGAAGTACCGGTTATTATGTTTCATCCAATATGTACTACACTGTAATACATTGTATACATAATACATAAAAAAAGAAACACAAACTCAATCTACGCACCAGTGGCACTTAAACAATTGTACATGTAATACTAAATGTAGGTAAAGTTTGTTTTAAAACCAATTGTATCATGAAGTACACAATTTGTGTTAGTTTTTATGTAAAAAAAAAAAAAGAATGTATCAAATTAAAGATAGCAATTTTACAGCAAAACCGCTACTGCCTTACGTAGATCTATTTCCTTTTAATAACACAGAACATAATTTTGTATTTATTCTGATTTTGATCGGTTACATTTACTCTTGTTATTCAGTATAACTTTATGAACGTGAGTTTCATGTTTCCTATACATATCCTTAATTCGTAAGATATACTGACGAGTTCGTAAAGGGATACAATTATGCAGAATTATCAAATCACTTATTTCCCTCTAATTACTTCTAATATGTTAATTGATAGTATTATTTTACACTAATACTTCACAATTAAGGACTACTGCAGGCAAGATATACCATGAGTAATTCCGATTGTAAGTTTCTGTTTTAATATGCATAATTTTGGTATACAAAAATGATTCTAAAATACCTTATATGATTTTGTTGAAAAATATTTGAATTAAATCAAAGACAATTTAAGTTATTCTTTATTCGTATAAGTTTTCTATACCGTTATCATACAGCTATTCATGCTAATTATGAAATAAATTTTGGAAAAGTGAAAAAAAAAATATTTGTGCATAATTTCTCTGAAACAGTTGTCGGACACATTGATGTATGGAAAATGTAGTGTTTACTTTGACAAATTACGTTTGTCTGATTAAATTCTTATGACGTATGTCTGATTAAATACCTTTCCTTTTAAAGAAATTTATGAGAAAAATCCATAAACTTTTTATGAAGACATTAAAATATTTTTTTGTTAAAGTTTTATCATATTCCAACCCATATTCTCATCCTGAGAAAACTATTAAAATTATTCTTTAGCTCTCTCTTATTTTTTTTTTTTTAAATTTATGACTGAATTATTTTTACTATAGTAAGGTACTAAAATTTAAAATGAATGGTTTTTCCTCAAAACTCTACGGTATAAATGAACTAACTATGAAATAACGTGATCGCTTATGACTAAACAAGCAATTTATGGTCACGTGAATATAACATGTACTTTTTAACTTATATGATAATGTGGGGGTCTTAATAAATTGATCTATTGCAAGGGCATACCCTCAATGGATCATAGTAAGCTTTTAAAATTCAACTCTAGAAATATTAATTTATCTGAAAAGTGCTACAATCCTGAAGAAATCTTGAAAATAATTCAATTATATCAATATTTCATGCAGTTGAGAAGCAAAAATACAGATTTTGGTCATACAAATATAATTTTAACAACGGAATTGCAGAATTTAGATAGGATCGCAGCACTTTTCAGAAATTGCAGTACTTATTGAAAATATTTATAAGCTAAACTTGGAATTTTAACTTGTTTTTGCCCTTGCACTAGTGATATTTATAGATAACATCAATACTGCAATACTGCTTGTGCTAAAATCACAAGTCTAATCGTCCTCAGTATGTAGTTATTAACCATAATTACAATAATCTGATATAAATAATGTATTAAAAATAATAGCCATCCCGATTATGAATACATTTTTATTATAAAATATTGTCGATATTTCCATTGTGCACCCTAACTGCACTGCGCACGAGTGGATAAGCGTTTTATTATACTGATGTTTATTATAATTTCTGAGTATAGTATTTTTGTAAGTGTTAAATCCAGATGATATTACAATGCTACTGACGTTATCATTATGACATCATCAGTCTATGAAGATTTATCGCTAAAAATAAAAAATTGCATGAAAATTTTCCGAGGGGTTGTTAGCAAAAATTATACGCCTGGGTATACCTTTCTATGCGTTAAATTTTTCAGACTATGAAAAATAGTTATTTTATCTTCTTAACGCTATAAAGTGAACATTTAAACAGAATTATAATTAAACAAAATATAAATTGCGCTTTCTTTGATATAGCTTCATTTTAGCTTTTTGAAGTAAGTTTAATTACATCTTGCTAAAAATAAATTACCAGAAAACAAATCACTAAATTTGCGTCTCGCTAGAATTTCCACTTTTACAGTATATAAAATACCAGTGTTTTTACTCCTACACATGTATCTGATTTCATAATGATGTATGATAAATATTAATAATTTCTAGATTTGTTTAACATTATGATAATGTATTCATGTTTTTTCTCTTCAAGTATGAAAACATTCAATAAATATCATGAAATGAAATACCGATCCGGGAACTCCTTTCACTCCCTATGAGGTATCTACAAAGGGCTTCTGCGATTGTGTTGCAACAAAACATGTTGTAAATGTCACTGACAATAAATAAAATTACTTTATAAGAATAAATGTATAATACATGTAACATAAAATTTAAACTTGTATTACATATTTTTTTTAAATTTACATGAATGCAAAGATATAGGCATTGAAAAGCAAAAGAACACGAAGAACCCCAAAACATGTTTATGTTATTGACAATAAATATATCAGCTTTTAAAAAAAACGTAAATAAGAAGAATACAATAAAAGTTGAAATTGTACGACATACGAGGTTTGATAGATAGGTTTGCGAGCGCGTTATTTCTATGAAACAGTTTAAACCCTCTACAAAAAAATTTCTAATAGATATAAAAAGATTTGTTTTTTTCACATGATCCTTGAAAATATACAGCTATTAATATTAAAATGATGGAACATACTGCACAGACCATGCTTCTTTCTCGCACGTTAACATTACGTAAACTTTTTTTAAAAAAATTAATAGTTGCACAGTTGTAGACAAAAAAAATTGTGACATTTTATCTGTTGCTACAGTACTCAAGTGGTGAAAATTAAATTGGTGTGTACCGGTACATGGTTGTTTTATAACCGTTTATATATAATCAATGCGTAAAAACAAAGCCAAGAATGGGAACACTTCGTTGAACATTATGGCGCACTGAGCTACTGAAAATTGCTTACGCATACAGATGATAAAAGTATTTAGATGGTAGTAGCTTTATAAGAAAGGAAGGATTAACATTTTTAATGATCAGCTTCCGCGATATCTAAGTATATCTCCTATCGCATGTACATGTAAGTTGCACCTTTGGATTTTTGCACTATTTCCACGCCTGATCGCTTAACACTTTACAAATTTCAAAATTGTTATGCAAAATAAACTGAATCCTCGAGTCATAGAAACATTACGTTACTATTTCCCCGCAAGCACTTTCTAGCAGGGTACAAGTTTCTCTAAAGTTTAGCGTAAATAATATCATGACGTAATATTTTGAGATTAAGCAAGTATGAAATAGTTGGAATTTTGTAATAGATTGAAGATTTAATGAACTTTTTAAAGTGCGTTAAAATGCGTGATTGAAGGGAAACGGTAAATGCGTGATTTTGCGTCAGAAATAGGAAATGGTATATGCGTTAAAATGCGTGACTGCGGGGAAAAGGGTTAAGGAAGCTCTAAACATCAAGAGAAACTGTTTTTGGACTTGGAGAAAAATATATAAAAAGATATGCACATTGAGACTTTTTCATTCATTAAGAACATAGGGTACGAGCCTAATTTCTGCAGGCAAAATGTTCAAAGACAATGGACTATTTGTTAGGAGAAATCACCGTTGTTTTCTTACAATAGGAAAATTAATGAAAATAATTAATTAAATTTCTTACTCTTGGTCTTATATCATGCTAAAAATATTTTAATCTATTATACATTATGTAATTAACGGTAAATAATGATTTCTTTAACTTTACATCAAAGGCAGATCACTCTAACTGCATAAAACTATCCAATAATTAGAGCTCTTTAGTGTGCAGTGTTTAGAGCGTCCTTAACAGCAAATACATTTATTTTAAGATCTCACTAATATCAAAAACAACACAAAAGGTACTAAAAAAGTAATATGCCTTGATATATGTAACTATCTTATAAGTAGAAAACAGACGTGAAAAGTTTGAAGAAATGAATGATAATTAGAACAAAAAAAAAACGGGTTTGAACTCCGGTAGCCATATCACTTAACGTCAAGTGATTGCTTTGTGAATCCTGTGACCACATAGATGAAACCGCTGTAAATTTTCAAAATTTTAGTTAATGGACTTGATTTTTTACATACTAATAAACAAATGATAGGATTTTAATCTGACATAGGTCATACAGTATACAAAGGTTTTTTTTGTAAATCGTTGTGCCCGGGAACTTTTCTAACAACCCTTGTATTTATTAAATTTTCATGTAGGTGAGGAAATAGGCATTGAACAAGAGGCCCATGGGCCTTATAGGTCACCTGAGCATCATGCAACGACTTTCAAATGATTGAATTTGGTTCATGTTTTAAGCTAGATGCTATGGCATTCACAATTCTGAAAGAGGCACCATTTCTAATCATAATTATACACTTAGCAATTGTTTAGTTTGTTTACTTAATATGGATAAGCAGGGTAGGGGAACAAAAATGTATGTCAACTAATCAGTAATATTCATCAATAATCAGGAGTGCTCCCACCACATATGAACCCCTGACCCTAGGTCTATACATTGCACAATTTTTGAAAAGGCATACTTGCTTATCAAAAATGTTTGATTAATACCAAGGAGCAGATTTCAAACAATTCTTTTTCAGTACATAAGTATAGCCCCCCCCCCCCCTCCCCATTTTGGTATCTCAGACCCAGGGGCCTTGAAATTTACAATTCTGGAAGAAGAGCCCATCCCATCATAACTATGTTAATAGTTCATTCTGCTTATTACCCAGGAGTAGAGAAACAGATTTTCATAGATGTAATGTATTTTCATCATATAATCATTATACAGCCACATCCTAACACCATAACCCCTGACCCTGGGGCCATAAAATTCACAATTTTAGGTAGAAGCATTCTTGCTCATCTTAACTATGTCCTTAAATAGATAATTCAATACTCAGAAGCAGAGAAGAAGATTTTCAAAGATTTATTGCATTTTCACTATATAATCAATTGAGCCCCACCCTAACACCAGAACCGCTGACCCTAGGGCCATGAATTTCACAATTTTGGTAGAGGCACTCTTGCTCATCATAATTATGTACTTAGTTAGTTTATCAAATACTCAGGAATAGAGAAGAAGATTTTCAAAGATTTAATGCATTTTCTCTATATAATCAATAGAGCCCCGCCCTAACACCATAACCCCTGACCTTGGGGCCATAAAATTCACAATTTTGGTAGAGGCACTTTTGCTCATCATAACTATGAACTTTATTAGTTTATCTAAAACCCAAAAGCAGAGAGGAAGATTTTCTAAGAATTAATGCATTTTCACTATATAATCAATAGAGCCCCACCCTAACACCAGAACCCCTTACCCTGGGGCCATGGATTTCACAATTTTGGTAGAGGCACTCTTGCTCATCATAACTATGAACTTTATTAGTTTATTTAATACTCAGGAACAGAGAAGAAGATTTTCAAAGAAACAATGCATTTTCACTATATAATTAATAGAGCCCCGCCCTAACACCATAACCCCTGACCCTGGGGCCATAAAATTCACAATTTTGGTAGAGGCACTCTTGCTCATCATAACTATGAACTTAATTAGTTTATTTAATACTCAGGAACAGAGAAGAAGATTTTCAAAGAAATAATGCATTTTCACTATATAATCAATAGGGCCCCGCCCTAACACCAGAACCCCTGACCCTGGGGCTATGAATTTCACAATTTTGGTAAAGGACTCAATGCTGATTACAATCATACCAACAGTTTGACTGCTTGATGTCTGGGAGTAAAGAAGAAGATTTTTAAAGATTGCACTAATTTTAGTGGTTTTTGCCCCACCCCCCAGGCCCCAGGGGGGCAGGGACCACGAAATTCACAATTTTTGTTTCCCTTTACCCATAGATGCTATATGCCAAAATTGGTTGAAATTGGTTCAGTGGTTTCAGAGAAGAAGCTGAAAATGTTTAAATGTTAACGCACGACGCACAACGCACGACGGACGACGGACGACGACGGACAAAAACGGATAGCAATAGGTCACCTGAGTTTACTCAGGTGACCTAATAAAAGAAGAACATGGAGATCCAAGAAAAATGGATGTAAATGATAATAAATAGATTAACTTAAAAAAATATGAATATATGAATACATG
This sequence comes from Saccostrea cuccullata, assembly GCF_032062105.1. Taxonomy (NCBI): domain Eukaryota; kingdom Metazoa; phylum Mollusca; class Bivalvia; order Ostreida; family Ostreidae; genus Saccostrea; species Saccostrea cuccullata. Next base: position 20,044 of record NW_026927737.1, read on the forward strand.
GACCATAAAAGTTGTATGATATATATCTTATATTTACATCTAAATGAAGAGCTAGGCATTGAAAAGAATAACATGTAGAACCTTTATTGTATATTATTGAAAATTTGTTTACGGTGTGACCGTAGGGGCGATTGCAGTAATAACATCGAAATCACACTTGCAGCATTTATGGGCTAATTCAAATATCGAGTCGCACGAGACATCTCGACTACCTGTGACGTCACATGGCGTAACGGAGCTATTCGGAGCTTACGGAGACAGCCGAGCGTCTAGATGAAAAAATAGATCAAGTACAATTTTTGACAAATGACATTGAAAAGTGTTTTCTTGTTGCTTTTAAGATTTCAACAAACAGAAAACCTTTCATTTTTTATGTTATTTATCGATTTGCCTTTATTGCATGAAATCCTTGTACCAAAGGAATTCTCGGAAAGTTTCACAAAATAATTGCTTGACGTATGTACGGATTTTATTTCGAATGTCTTCTGTTCTATTCTATTCTTCTGTTCTATTGAGCTCGTTACGCTCGCTATAAAATATCAATAGATAAAATTGTAAAACATATTTATATTATTTACATGTAGTTGAAGAGCTAGATGTTAAAGAGAAGAAGAACTCAGAAAATCCCTCAAAATGTTGTATGTTATTGACCTATAGCAAAGGCATAAATTAGCAATATAATATGGAAGCATCCTCAGGAAGTGGACATTCATGTTTTTTCAAATCATCACCCACTGGGGTAGGGCAGGGCCATAACATTGAATCCAAGTTTTACATAGAAGCACGCAGAAAATTTTTTTTTAAATTCTTCTTTTCAGGAATAGCAAAGCCATGTTTAGTCTTGTTCATAGTGTAGATTCAATTTTGTTCAAGTCCTGGCCCCTGGGGGTAGGGTGGGGCCACAATGTAAGTTCAAATGTAAAGGGCAATAAATCCACAGGTAGTCAAATTAATGTTTTTTTCCTAGCTACATTGCTCAGGTGAGCGATGTAGCCCATGGGCCTCTTGTTTTTCAATCACTACTGACTGTGAAATTTAAATCAAAACAAACCAAGTGGTAACTCCATAGTGAATATCAATATCAACCTTATAAAATACCATAAAAGCTAAAAGTTTGTAATATATTTACTATATATTTACATATAGGTGGAGAACTAGATGTTAAAAAGAAGGAGACCACAGAGAACCCAAAAACAGGTAAATTATTGACAAACAACTTGATGAAACAAGAATATCAGGAGTCTCGTTTAAAGTTTTCATTTCGGAAGTTCTATTGTCAATGCAACGGCCACGTAAGCAAATTCATCATTAAGTCAAATGCTGACTGACGTTTTCCATTCTAATTATTAGTCTATCTTTTCTACACTTTCCTACACTGAATTGACGTAGGATTTTTCCCGTAGTTTTCGATCACGACAAGGAGCACACGGCTGGTGTGACCGGTCAGCAGGGGATACGCACTTCTCAATGGCACCTCATCCCACCTCTGATGTTTCGGAGGTCCGTGTTTGCTCTGCTCCTATTTTGTATTGTTTTATGAACTTAGATATTGAATACTGTCCGTTATCTCCATATCTTTATATCTCGTGTATTTACATATCTAGATGAAGATTGATTACCCATTATACATAAATTATCCCATGGTTCCCACTGGTTCCCTGGCATACTATACTAACTAGACAGTGATTCCTTATATTTCCATTTCATTGTGATATAAAATTGTAGATTCTGACTTTAAACATGTAGACATAGATTTACATTACACGAGGATTCCCATCCCAATTTCAATAGGCCTCGATCACTAACGTCAAACACAACGGCAGCCGCACGAGATTTATGTGCATATTTGGCATCCTTAGCGTCAGAATCAGGGAGAGATGCGCACGAGTTTTGCATGCATATAAGGCCTCCTTAGCTCCTGATCTATTGACTTGCCTAACTTACATTCCGGTAGAATTATCAAGAAATTAACTCCGCTTACTTTCAAAGAGTTATCACTGAGAGATTAATTAGAAATGGAATTATATATTGTTTAACGTCCCTCTCGAGAATTTTCCACTCATATGGAGACGTCACTGTATGCCAGTGAAGGGCTTCAAATTTAGACTTTACTCGGCACGTAGGGCATTGAGCAGTGAGGGTTCTTTATAATGCCAGCGCCTACCGTGACACTGGACCTACGTTTGTAAGGTCATATCCCAAAGACCCATGACTTTCACTTCTGATGCCGGGTGCTTGGCTTATGCTATGTTCCCACTATCACGATTGGCGCCACGATTGAGATCGGGGACTCGAACGTGGACAAATCGTAGTTCTCGTATCAAACCGAAACAAATCTTGTGTTCACTCGTGACTATCGTGTTGATCGTGAAATTTTTTTTGACTGTCAAAAATTTTTCTACGATTAACACGATTAGATTTTAATCGTTATCATCGCAGCAAATCGCATTACATCGTAACTAACCCCAGCTGCATCGTAAGTAAACGTAACTAATCTGGCTTGTATATCGTGATCATCGGGATCGATCTCGGAAAGGACAGACATCCCGCTGAATGGCGATTCGTTGCGATATCTCACGTTCTGTCACTATCTGTGACGCTTTGCGTGGCAATCTGCTCACGTGCTGACACGGTTCTTTCCCGCTCAAAGACGATTTGATACGGACGTATAAGAGTAAACGCCATTAGACACGAGTGTTAACGTTTTGTTGCGGACAATCACGCTATATTACGAGTACTTCAGCTTGCAAAAATAACGGGAAAATTGAACGCGTTTCTTTCCCGATTGAAAAAAAAAATGTCTGAGTTTTGGAAAAATATTTTAAAGATGCCACATAAAACAGGTACAAAATAGAAAGAGGGGAGTTCCTACCTTCTTCTGAACTTGAACCCGTTCCATTCGAGGCAACATCAGTGAAAATAAGATAAGAAATAGTTATATACTGCTCTTTTACTCTACTTTGACAGCAATAACATATGACCATAGTTACACTACAAACACCACGTTTATGAAGTTGTCATCAACCTTTACTTCTGCCATTATTATTGATTGTATGTTTATGTTTTGTTTAATTTCAAGAGATTAAATATAAAGGACTCAGTATAGCCAGATTTTTATATGTCTGTCGGGGTACAATCGTAGCTCAAAGCGTGTTCTATCTTGATCCTGATCGTGAAAGACATTGCAATGAACGTGTTATTCTATCGTACATTAGCGCAAGAGTGCGCAATGAACGTATTATATCGTATGAATAGGTATTAAAACGTAGGAGATCCTCCTTAATCGAAAACTAGGATCGTGATATTCGTGACAGATCGAGGTCCTTTTTCGATTAAATCTTGATAATCCTATTGAAACGTAATTCATCTTATCCGAACGGTAGTCAGATCGTCAGAGATCGCATCACATGAAATTTATCCATCGCGGGCATAGCGCATAAAAGCGTAACGAAACGTATGAAAACGCACCTATACGCATCTCTTCGTATCTTGGCATAAAATTCAATAAAAACTCCGCGATCAGCTACGATTGATCTATCGTGACGTGCGTAACTGACCGCACGACAGTGGGAACGTAGCATTAGGAACAGTCAAGACCTATTTATACGTAGTAGGTTTGACGCAGCATCTGGAACGAGAGTCGAACCTCGACCACCCGATCACGAAGCGAACACTCCACCACTAGGTCACTGTGAACGGTTTCTTGGCGAAGAATAGAGCATGTTATTGACAAATAATATATTAATAAGAAGTATATATAAAATACAATTTTATATTTCTATTTTATTTACCTATAGGTGAAGAACTAGATGTTGAAGAGAAGAAGATAGATAACCCGAAAACATGTATGCTATTGACAATAAATATATTAAATAAAGAAAATATATATATATATATATAAAACTATAAATTAGTTTAAATTGCATGACATACAGTAAATCCTGATTATTTTAACGTCGATTTTATTTTGCAAATTCGGGTCAAAATGCTGTTGATTAATTTTTACGTTTTAAAATTTTCCAAATGACCACTGCTTTGTTTACATTTTATTATTGGTGATTTATTTTTAAGAAAATTATTTGTGCGAATGTAATCAACTCGCAAAGAACTTTATTCGGTAATAACCAATATTTGCCCCCCAAAATCAAACTTTGATGGAGATATATTTAATGAAGTTCTTAAACATGGTAGTATATGCTGACTTCAAAGCACTAAATATTTTAATAAGTAATGACGCCATATGTACGTAATGACGTCACAAACATGACGTAGATTTAAGTTTTTTGTAAATTTTACAGAAAAATGTACATATTTCGTCGATATTTTGAGTAAAGGTCACCGAGCGCATGTGTGTTTAGGATCAATATTTTGATATAACGTGTAGAATGATAATATCAATGATATATGTCGATATTGTTCCTGAACAAACTTGCCCTCTATAAATTTTAAAGCTAAAATTGTTGAAATTTTTCAATTTTGTCCTCTTTCTGAAAAAAGTTATACAAGAGGCCCAGGGGCCACAGCGCTCACCTGAGCACATCAGGCTTGAATTTACTCCCACCCCCCACCCCCCTCCAAGCGTTCATCATTTGAACAAACTAGAATCTACACTACCTGAGAATGATTCGATATAAATATCACTAATCATAGCTTTGAAGTACTTGTAAAGAAGATTTTAAAAGGTTTCCCTATATATCCCTAAGTAGAACTTGGGTCAGCCATTTTGGCCCCACCCTATCCCCAGGGGTCATGATTTGAACAAATTTAAATCTGCACTACCTGAGAATGATTTTACATGAGTTTTATCTTTCCTGGCCCAGTGGTTCTGGAGAAGAAGATTTTTAAAAATTTTTCCTATATATATTCCTATGTAAAACTTGGGTCGGCCATTTTGGCCCCACCCTTGCCCCAGGGGTCATGATTTGAACAAACTTGTATCTACACTACCTGAGGGTGATTCCACATGAGTTTCATCTTTCCTGGCCCAGTGGTTCTGGAGAAGAAGATTTTTAAAGATTTTTCCTATATATTCCTATGTAAAACTTGGGTCGGCCATTTTGGCCCCACCCTTGCCCCTGGGGTCATGATTTGAACAAATTTGAATCCACACTACCTAAGGATGATTCCACATGAGTTTTATCTTTCCTGGCCCAGTGGTTCTGGAGAAGAAAATATTTAAAGATTTTTCCTATATATTCCTATGTAAAACTTGGGTCGGCCATTTTGGCCCCACCCTTGCCCCAGGGGTCATGATTTGAACAAACTTGTATCTAGACTACCTGAGAATGATTCCACATGAGTTTCATCTTTCCTGTCCTAGTGGTTCTGGAGAAGAAGATTTTTAAAGATTTTCCCCATATATTCCTATGTAAAACTAGGTCGGCCATTTTGGTCCCACCCTTGCCCTAGGGGTCATGATTTGAACAAACTAGAATCTACACTACCTGAGGATGATTCCACATGAATTTCATCTTTCCTGGCCCAGTGGTTCTGGAGAAGAAGATTTTTAAAGATTTTTCCTATATATTCCTATGTAAAACTTGGGTAGGCCATTTTGGCACCACCCTTGCCCTAGGGGTCATGATTTGAACAAACTAGAATCTACACTACCTGAGGATGATTCCACGTGAGTTTCATCTTTCCTGTCTTAGTGGTTCTTGAGAAGAAGATTTTTCTTATATATTCCTATGTAAAACTAGGGTCGACCATTTTGGCCCCACCCTTGCCCCGGGGGTCATGATTTGAACAAACTTAAATCTGCTCTACCTGAGGATAATTCCACATGAGTTTCATCTTTCCTGGCCCAGTGGTTATGGAGAAGAAGATTTTTAAAGATTTTCCTATACATTCCTATGTAAAACTTGGGTCGGCCATTTTGGCCCCACCCTTGCCCCAGGGGTCATGATTTGAACAAATTTGAATCCACACTACCTGAGGATGATTCCACATGAGTTTCATCTTTCCTGGCCCAGTGGTTATAGAGAAGAAGATTTTTAAAGATTTTTCTTATATATTCCTACGCAAAACTTGGGTCGGCCATTTTGGCCCCACCCTTGCCCCGGGGGTCATGATTTGAACAAACTTGAATCCACTCTACCTGAGGATGATTCCACATGAGTTTCATCTTTCCTGGCCCAGCGGTTCTGGAGAAGAAGATTTTTTAAAAATGCCATTAATTTTTAACAAATTCATGATTATCTCCCCTTGGAAAAGGGCGTGGCCCTTCATTTGAACAAACTTGAATTCCGTTCACCCAAGGAAACTTTGTGTCTAGTTTGGTTGAAATTGGCCCAGTGGTTCTTGAGAAGAAGATGAAAATGTGAAAAGTTTACGACAACAACGACAACGACAACGACGACAGACAACGGACAAATTTTGATCAGAAAAGCTCACTTGAGCCTTCGGCTCAGGTGAGCTAAAAATCGGACTAGTTTGTGACGTCATAAAAACAAAAATTGTGAATACACTGCTTTGACACTATAATATTTTCTAATTTATATTTCTCATACAATTTATTCAATTCAGCACATTTCAGGAAGTTTTCATAATTTGACTATTGTGGGGCAAATATTTGCTATATACCGCATATAGTTCTTTGCAAAAAAAAAATCTACAGGAAATATTTCCAGTTGTACGGTATCTCTTATATTTACATGTAGGTGAAGAACTGGGCATTGAAGAGAGGGAGAACTTTGGAAACCGCTTCATGCAGTGCTTTCGTGCAACCAGACCTCTACGCGTTCGAGTACTTTGTGTACTAATTATCCTCTATCATATAACTGTTGTCGATTACCACATGGCAGATCACAAAGGCATTGCATACTTGGGCTTTCTAGCAGTTGACGTCATCGCCATTATCTTATTTATTGCGTCATTTATATTGTCATGTTTTCGTTTCAATGGTTCGAATATAAACAAGCCACTGAAGAAAACAAACATTTTATTGGATGTGCTTTCTTGGTTCCTGTATTCAGCCACTGTGATGATTAAGTCGATTATAATATTTAGTGATTTCGAAGAAGAAAACACCATTTTCGGGCCAAATTCTATAAAAACTGCTTTTGCTGTAGTAGGAGTCGTCTTTGTGCTTCATCTTTCTACCCTACATGACGCAAAGCCTGATTCGGTGAGGAAGGCATACATTAAATCACTATCGATAAGTGTTATTTATGATATCCTGGACTGTGTAGACAGCATGGAACCACTCTTTATTAAGGAGAATCGTGAAGAGTTCTCACCAGGTCTCATAAAAGCCATAGTGACTGTAGCCTCCTTGAATTTTGTCCTACCAACCATACCTCTGGTTACCTTGTCTCTCACCAAATTTGGACAAGCCAAGTTACCCAAACGTTTGATTTTGTTACATAAGATTATCCTTGCATACATCATCAATCTTCCACTTTTGGTCATTAGACTGTTTTTATGGCATGAATTTGACCAAGGCATCTCCGTTTTTTCTTTAAAAAATTTGATTGTGATCGTCGAAATGTCATACAAATTCTACAAACATTATGAGACAAAAAAACTGAAAGATCAAGAAGTTGAAGACAGAGCAGAAATTTAACCAGTTGACCCTTTGAGTTCAGATGACGGTTTTTTTCTTTGTGACAATTACAAACACTTAAGATATTTGGCGCTTGTTCTAGAAGTAATCTGGTATCTGCACACTTTATTACCAATAGATCATAGATTTTGTAAAAGTCATGTGATTTACTTTTACTAAGACATCCACTGATGAGCTGATGACCACTAAGGTTCGATGAAAGAAAAATAACTCAATACCGGAACTTGTTTACAGTAAGATCGAGGTTTTTACATGCACTTTTTTTAAGCAGGTCAATTCTTAGAGTTTTTTTTTTCGTGGAATCAAGCGGAAGCACAATTGTTAAACCTATTGCCCATGTAGATACGGACAATGTGCAATAATATGTGAATGATTTTGTAACATAAACTATATACTAAATAACCTACATAAATCTATTGTCTATGTGGATACGACAATGTGCAATAATATGTAAATGCATTTCTTACAAAAAACTATAAAGTGAAATCTGCTGTAACGTTTTTATCAAGTCAATCATGTTAAACTTACAGTTAATTCTTGATAAACGGCCACCTTTTGTAATTCAGAAATCATGGCGGTATAACGAATTTGGCGATGTATTGAATTTTCAATCTATTAGGAAATATGACGTAGAGGTATCCTTTTTAGAAATACTATTTAGCGTTTTTATTCTTATTATTACATGTACATGTATATATAAACATATTTATAAATTTGAAAATTCTTCAGTATTTTTTTTTTAAATGTACAATTTCGCTAAAACAAAATATTCAGTTATGAAATAAAGACAAGCACATGTGTATGCATGTAAATCTGCACGTCTGATATGGATTAAAAAATGCTGGGTCGATCGTCGTGATGTATTTCCTATAGTACGTAAAATGAGTTCTTAAATAAATTCATTGTTTCTGACATCACTGTTCATGAAAAGTTAAGAATTTCTGACTTATAATTATTTTTAAGCAAACTTTGCATTGTTTTTAAAAACAGAGATCATCAAAATAATATCGTTATCGGCGTACTTTACAACGACTGCGTTCGTGGCAAAGCCATGACTAAATGATTTTATTAAACAGAAAACAAAATTATTCTAACAGTTCATGTTAAAATTATTGTTTACTTAATTGCATGTACCTTGAGTGGCTTTGCATGCTTTACAACAGGGATAGTGTCAAACAATTAGCCGCGCTTCACTGACCACATACATATGTGGCAGTATTACGTTTGTTGTGAAAACAGGGTGGCGGGTGGCGCCATCAAATTTGGCGTTATAAAGAGAATTTCATATAGCAGACAAAACGTTCTTGGGAAATCATGGCGGTATTGCGAAAATAGCGATGAACTCGAATGGCGATAATTCGAGAATTGACTGTATATTGATTATTAAATATTTTGTGATTAATTTTGTATTATCTAATCTCCGTAACGTCTCTAATAATTTGTCCGATGTTGGAATATCACCATACAATCAATAATGCTCATTTGTAAACATATTTGTATTATAATCCTATTGTTACCCGAATTTCCTCTATATAAAGATTCAGATCACGCACATAATTATATCATTACATGCAATCCCTATGATTTCCGATCCTTACCTTTGTTAATTCATGGCGTCATTTTTAAAAAGTTTTTCCCCTACAATTCCCTATCAATTTTCCCTTAAAACTTACTCCTTTATGATTAACATCAAAACTATGACAGAGTGTTTTAAGTTAAAGATTAAAGTTAATCATATTATAAAGGGAAAATTGTCAAATCTCCAAGTAATATTATCGGAGGAAAGCGAATTGGAATAATATATAATAGAACTGCTTTTTTAATTAAAAAATTATATATTTTAGGCTACAAAATGATTAGTATCTAGGCATTCAGAAAAAATCCTTTATACTTATTTGGTATTTTTTGTCTGCTATTTCCGTCGTGTATTCAATAATACCTAGTGTAAAGGGCTTTAGCTATCATTGCAAGACACCAACAATCACTTCTTATTTCATATCATACTAATTAGTATCAGTATCTTAGGCTGGATTCAAGAAAGTCTTTTTTTTTATCTAAAACTGTATTATTTTTTTTAAAGAGTACAAATATCAACTTTTATAAGACCTTTTCTAAGACTTCTTTAGACTTCAACAAACCTAGAATCTTATAAAAAATGAAGAAAATGAAAACTGTTGCACAGAAAAAATATTTTTCAAGCTCCGTTTTGATGCATTTCAAATCAAATATTAGTTTTTGTGTTTATCCTTATAGGAGTTTCCTGTACTTGAAATACACAACAGTACAAATCAAATTTTAAAAATTGAAATTTTAATGATCTAATTAAAGAAATAAATAGATTCTTTTCTTTTCGTCAGAATTTCACTTGGCTAAAAATCTATTTCTCATTTTTTACCATATGTTTAACTTGAAAAATGAAAGACCCGTGGCTTGTCGTTTGAGAGACCCGAAATTATAAGACAGCCGATATTGCGACATAAAATATGTAATACCTGAGCCATATAACAATGGTACGTTTTGCAGACCTTGACGTGACTTGAATATTTGATATTTTTGAACTTCTATTAAGCATGTACGAGGATTGTTCAGAAAGGTACTTCTTGACTTTTGTAAAATCTTTTTCATGTAACGTCACAATCTTATAAAATCTAGATGATAGCTCCTCTCGCATACTCACTAAAATAACATCTGAGGGTCACGCCAGAGGTCAAGTTTGGAGCAACTTTTTTTTCTTTTCAATAAATACCAATTGTTGCTTGGCGAAGGAACAGTCACTACCTATTTTTACGTCTTAGGTTTGAGTCGTGAACGAGAATCGAACCCGGGCCTCCCGATCCCAAAGCGAACGCTCTACCACTATACAACTGTGAACGGTGGCCGAGCAAATAAAATGTATCTTAATTGTAAAGAGATATTTCGCTTTATGATTTTTATATGAATTGCCTTTTTAATGACTTCGGAAGTAAGCTTTTAATTCACAGAGGTCCATTAAAGTATTAACGAAGTCGCTGGGACATATGAAATCACTTCGCAATATCCGTGATTTTAACCGTATAAGAAATTCATGATTTCGCTATATCCGTTAATTCGCAATATTTTTACAAAAATGATAAATCACTGTTGTGAAGATTACAAAAAGTAATATTTTTTTCAAAAGCAGAGAAAATCTGGTCCGATGCATTATGCTTTCGTTTTCCTGAATATTGAACTCTAAGGACGCAGATTTTTTAGTAAATTAAGTGAAAATGTCCAAAATGGTCTACTTTGTTTTCTTGACGCCATGTTTGTTTTTCAAACTAAAAGAAAGGAGGGCTTTATGTGATGGATTTATTTTAAAATAGCCATTTCTTTCCTGGCAGAATTGAATGAATTATAATAATATTATAACTTTATAACACGTTCAATAAAATCACGTAACTAAAAGTATTTGCGTAACTTTTACTGGTAAGGAATATATATTAATTTCCAAACGTATTTAAACTTGTGCAAGTTAAAGTGTGTATTACTATAACTGTGAGATGGAATCAGAATCACGTGGTACCGTCGCTAATTTTAGGTTAATAAACAAGATGTTTTCAAGAAAACGAGGTATTTCGTTGGGGATAGAACTTACTTTTTACTTGGATGACAAGTGTCTTTATCTTAAAGATACTTCTATTTAAATGTAATTTTTATCAGACATCAAATAAGTGATGATAGATATTAACATTTTATTAATAATCGTTGTCTAAATGCAAAGAACCTCGTTGTCTACGATTTCACGCGGATATACGTGGCTATATATCCTTTATGCACTTTCTTCATCAAAATTCATGAAAAAACGAATTGTTATTTGCAGAAGAAAGTTGTTTTATTATTACAATGATTTCTTTGGTAAAAATTTCGAAATTTAATTATATTTTATAACATTTCATGTCTCTCGATCTAACTATTTAATCATTTTGTTTTCCACAAAATTCGGCGTTAATATGGCGTGTATAACTTTACTTAAAACCTGTCACCTTTAATCATGTTTATCAACAAAGTTGCTATTTTTATTTATTATTTCAACAAGCGATTTGTAGCTTTTTTTGCAGACATAGTGAATACTACATTATTCTGGTAATGACATGTTCATTCTTTTTTTCTCATAACCAGATAACAAGGAAATTAATCTAGAGATTACTTCCTAACTTGCTTGTCTTGT